>NW_004444174.1:364621-385518 GCF_000243295.1 Trichechus manatus latirostris
GTATCAGCGTTATGCTGGCTTCATAGAATGAATTTGGAAGTATTGCTTCCTCTTCTATGCTCTGAAATAGCTTGAGTAGTACTGGTACAAACTCTTCTGTAAATCGTTTGTAGAATTCTCCAGTGAAGCCATCTGGGCCAGGGCTTCTTTTGGTTGGGAGTTTTTTTTATTACGTTTTCAATCTCTTCTCTTGTTATGGGTCTGTACAGATTTTCAACATCACTTTGTTGTAGTTTTGGTAGGCCGTGTGTTTCTAGAAATTTATCCATTTCCTCTAAGTTTTCAAATTTGTTGGAGTATTGTGTTGGCTTTTTTAATACGATTTCCACATTTTTCCACTCTCTATAGTGAACTAAAACCTATGAATTTTCCTAACAATCCCCGTCCTCTGTATAATAATAGAATATTACATTGAGTATGTCCTATCATGGCCTTGATGTTCTCGTATTTGAAAATGTATTATTTTGTCCACCTGAAGTTTATATTTCTCTCTTTTTTTTTTAACTTTTGAAAAATGGCTCAGATATTTTGAGCTCTGAAAGAACATGGTTTATATATAAGTTTAATTTTTAAAGTTTATACCCCTGTGCCAACTTTTGAACAAAGCTGATGACATCTTTGCTATAAGCATCACTTCAGTGTTAAAAAATCTTTTTCAATATCTTTCAGAACTGATTCAAAAACTCACTTCTAACATAAGCCTTATCTATGTAGAAACTATTTAAACTATTTAAAGTACTTTATTCGTACCTGGAAATGTATCAAAATTTTCTTCACATAAGACGTATAGGACAGATAGCAATTCTGAGAACCAGAAGCCACTCAGACCCTTTGGATTGAAAATTTGTCCCCACAATTTCTAGCTATGTTTATTTTAATTGAAGAAGGCTATAATTTATTTTTATATAGTGCTTTAATATCTTGTGTTACCTACAAAGGTGTAACATTTGAGCCACAGATTTCAAGTAATCTCTTAAATTGTGTTTAACTACCTCATAAAGTACTTAACATTAATTAGAAAACACTTTTCAGTAGCTTTAAGATTATTTTTTAATAATACATGTTGCCAGAATAATTTATTCTTTTTAATAAAAAGAGACACTCTCTTGAACAAAAGATGTCAGTCCTTATAGGATTAGTAATAAATTCTTCTCAAAACTATTTATAGGTACTCAGTTTTCATGGAATCAGTAATAATTCATGAATAAATAAATTGGGCTAGGGTTCTTATCTTTAAGGTATGGATATAAAGGATAAATAAGCAACTCATTTATTTTGGAAGGACAAAACATAGTTTGCTAATCCTACTGAATTTTTTTCAAAGTTAGAGTTCACATTATTAAAGAAACTTATGAAATCTCACATATATTTTCCCTTAAGCTGCTCCTGAGGTTTCTGTCATTGGATTTATTGATAGAGTCTTTGAAAGAATAATATTTCAGCTTTTATAAATACACCTGATACTTACATTTATACTCTTTGGTCTACTCTATCATGGATAAAGTTAAATGCTGAAAATTTAAAAAATAATTATGAAGAATGTTACATTCTGAGTGGAAAAAGGCTATACTTGACGTAAATATTTGATTGACTTAATTACAAATAAAAAATAAAATTCTTACTTTTAAGAAATAACTAGTATTTCTTTAACCTTTAGATTTTAACTTATACTGTTAATATGAATTCAAAGGCTTTCAATTTAATCTTTTGTCATTTAAACATATTTTTACATACTTTTCTCAATGATTCTGAGTGCATCTTGTCTGATATACTTACTATGTGTTTAATGTAAGTCTATACTTCATACTCTATGAGTCAGAATCAGTTCAACAGAAACGGGTTTTGTTTATACTTCACACAGTGCTCTCAGTTTAGAAAGATGTTCTAAACTACTTTTTATTAGAGCACTCATAAAAAGTTCCCATCTTCCCAGTCTATGTCAGTTGTATTTTTAAGCATGGCACTATGTCTATACACCTATTCCTCACTTATCAATCGTCTCATTATCCAAAATTTCACATCTATGACAACAGCAAAAAATCTACTATCCAAATATTTTATGCATTAACAATGTACAAATATACGTCTGGCGATTATGAATGCCAAGATGTGAGGTAAGAGTAATGCTGGACATGATGGTTAAGGTTATGTGTCAACATCCCTTTTGCCATCAAGTTGATTCTGATTTATAGTGACCTTATAAGACAGAGTAGAACTGCCCCATAGGGTTTCCAAAGAGCAGCTTTGGATTCAAACTGCTAGTCTTTTGGTTTGCAGTTGTAGCTCTTAACCAGGTCTCCTGGACCATAATTCTCAATGGTTTGGCAGTTAAGTAGTGATGAAATTTGGCAGTTATGTAATGATGTAGTCATCCTCCATTTTGTGATCTGACAGGTTCTCCAGGGACAAGACAAATTTGTTTGTTCTTCTCGCAGTCCGTGGTTTATTCAGTGTTCCTTGCCTACACCATAATTCAAAGGCTCTTCCTTATTCATCATCCAGCTTTTGCATGCATATGAGGCGATTGAAAATACCATGGATTGGGTCAGGTGCACTTTTGTCCTCAAAATGACATCTTTGCTTTTGAACACTTTCAAGGGGTATTTTGCAGTAGATTTGGCTGATGTGATACCTCATTTGATTTCTTGACTGCAGCTTCCATGAGAGTTAATTTGTTTATCCAAGTAAAATGAAATCCTTGACAACTTTAATGTTTCCTCCATTTTTCATGATGATTTTTATTGGTTCAGTTGTGCGGATTTTTGTTTTCTATTGTTGAGGTGTAATTCATACTGAAGGCTGTAGTCTTTGATCTCCATCAGTAAGTACTTCAAATCCTCTTTGTTTTCAGCAAGCAAGGTTGTGTCATTTGCATATTCAAGGTTGCTAATTAGTCTCCCTATAATACTGATGCTGCGTTCTTCTTCATACAGCCTAGTTTCTCAGATTATTTGCTCAGCATACATGAATGGATTTGATGGAGGGAGGGACTAGAAACAAAAAGATCAAATAGAAGAATTTTGTTTTTATATAGGTAAGAGATGAAGAAAGGGTGAAATAGAATCAATAAATGGCAGATAATATGTTAGAAGTGAAGGTAAAGGACATGGATAGTATGATTATTAGGTGTCTGACTTGGCTAACTGAGCGTATGGTGGTGCCTTTTATCTGAATAACAAGACATGAAGAGTGATCTTTCTAAAATGCAAATCTGATTATTTCTCTTCCCTGTTTAAGAGCTTTCCATAAGTCCCCATTCAAAGATAAAGTCCATACTCCTTATCATAGTTTAAAAAATTCATCTCTCCAGGGTCATCTCTTTCCATGCCTTTCCACCCAAACTATACTAAACACTTCCATTTATCCAAATGTAATAACCTACTCCCCTCTGGATTTTTTTCCCACTGCCTAGAAATATTCCTCACCTTTTTTCTCAAGGCTTACTTGGCCTTTTCTTAAATGTTACTTCCTACAAGAAATAATTCCTTATACCCCAAGAATAATTTAAGTATCACTTATAAGTAATTACACATGATCCTGAATTTACCACTGCTGATCTAAGGAACACACTTTAAGAACCACAGAGCTAGCTTTAGGTAGTGCAAATGATTTTTGCTTGACTACAAACTTAAAGGTTGGAGATTCGCACCACCCAGTTGCACCACAGAAGAAAGGCCTGGTGATCTTCTTACATAAAGATTACAACCAAGAAAACCCTATGGAGCAGTGCTACTCTGTAACACATGATGTCTCCATGAGTCAGAATTGACTGGACAGCAATAAGTAATGGATAAACCATTACCACATTATAATGTTAATACGATTGGCAGTTTCTAGGTGGATACAGAAATCCAATATTCTTAAAAGAAAAAGCATGTCCCTCATTCACTGTTTTAACCCCTATTACATCAACTGCATGCTTAATGTACATTTGTGCGATGCAGTTGGGTATTCAATCAACTAGCAGTTATTAGATAAAGTATCATTTTTATTATTCAATTTATGTACATTCAGCACAAAACTCCCATGGTCATTTTAGAGATGGTAATTGAGGCTGATAGGAAGTGTTCTTGTTCTCTCTCTATTTTCCCCCTTTTTAATAGTCTTTAAAAAAAATTCTAACTTTAGTTCCCAACAGGGACATGAACACTACTTCCTTTTAACCAGCTACGACAGTGCTACTTCTGGAGGGTTAGAGAAGCTGGAGTCATCCGACTGGTGTTTTATTTTGTTTCTACTATTTAGACTCCACTCCACCTTCCTGGGTGAAGTAAATAGCACAGGTCAAGGATGGATGCAGAAAAAAAAAAAAAGAAATTTTTATTTACTTTTTTTTGATGTCTCCTGGTAAATCCATCTTCTCTGCTTCCCCACTATGTATACACTCCATTTTTGTCACGGAAGCAACAAACATTTCAAATAATCAGACATAGAGCATTATACAATGTCATGTGGAAAATTCTGCCAAGCGTAAGATTGCTTTTTCTAGCCAACAGATTTTTTAAATGGACCACATTTTCATAATTGTGATGCTTTTAAAAATCCTTTCTGAAATGGACATGAAATGATTTAGAAATTATTTCATATACCAAATCCAAGCAAAGAAATGGAACTGAAAATGCTGATAACCTTTCTTGGTTTGGTGTGTTGTCCATCGACCAAGTAGCTAATATCTACTTTATGTCACAAATCCAGAATATTATCAAAATTTTGAAAGAAATTTCTAAATTAGGGGGGAGAAAAACCTCTCATATTATAACATATCACTCAACTGAAATTAACAGAATTCAGAACTGGCTTGTTTTTATTTAGAAGGGAAATAATTTATGAAGTTTGGTTTAATTAGGAAAACCTTATTTTCTTTAGGTGGGTATTCAACTAATCAATACATATTCTTGTGGTCAAATATTAGTATTAGACTTTACCCTTTTCTATTTTTCTATAACTTCTGTCATTTTAACTGATGTTTAAGAAGACTTCTATACGAAAGTGCATTAAAATAAGTGATTATTAATAAGAAATACAATTATTCATATCAAGGTAGTGCAATTAAAAAAAAAAAAAAAAACTCCGTATGTTTAAAAATGCCTTTTGGACTTAAAGAGGAATTTCCTATATATACCCGATTGGGAAAACCCAAAAAGGGATACAATTTGTTATGTGAAAACTTTAAATGTTTTAGATAGAAATACATATAGCCTGATAGTATGGATTCTAGGCTGTAGTTTAAAAGAAAGCAATAGTGAAAATGAATTTCATGCCAGTAGACACTTTAAAAGTAGATTTAACAGCAGTCACATTAGCTTAGATAATGGGAGAATTTTTCTTCATTGAAAATGCTCTCTGTCGCTTAAGAAGAACTTACTGAGGCAGCCTGCCATCTAGCTTTTTCACAGAAAAACAGGCTTACAGACTGCAGATGAGAGAGTCTGGAGCAGAGACAATTTTAACTTAGCCATTCCTAATTTATCTCAAGCGTTTTCAATTCATCTTCACTGCTCTATGCACACAGGAACACCAGATTGCCATCCCAGGGGAACAGAATGCAACCCGGGATCTAGAGAGCTGTCACATTCCAAGAAATATTTAAATTGTGCTGATTTTCTTCTGGAGAACTGAGCCCAGGGAATGAAACTCTCCATCAAGTCATAGCTTTGCGGGCAATAGATCAGAGGATATTGCCAGTTTTCTAATGGATTATTGGTATCGGGCAGGTTTTCTCTGAAGGTACGTAGTTATTTAGTTATTTTCTCAATTCATTGCCCTCTCCTATTTATCAGGTAATGATCTAATGAGCTGGTGATACAAACCTGTAAAAAAGAGAAAGATGTTAAGTAGCTGGTATTGAGTGAACAATGACACTTTGTTGCTGCATGCTTATAGGTGAAATAATCTGATATCTTTACTAAAGATTAGTAGGATATAGTTTGACTTGCATTGTCAGCAAAAAAAAAAAAAAAAACAGGCAAACCCAAAACCAAACCGTGCTGCAAGCTGCATTATCATAAGTTCATATTAATTCTCTTGAGCATTTTTCTTTTGTAGCTGCACCATATAATGAAGGGAAATACATACTTTGGAAACTCACATAACCTTATACATATTTGAGTCTTTTTAAATAATCATATTTTCTCCATATTTTTCCAGATATAAACTTTGTCTCAAATGCTGTTATTAATTTTAGTGTCATTATTTTTTAGATATATAAACATGTAATAATAAAAGTATTTAATTAAAGTAACTCCTGTAGGTGTCTTCTTGGGAATATTATATTTCTGTTCATTGTTGGCTTTACAAATCTTTATTTTTTGAGTTTAAAAGAATCTTACTAAATATACTTGCTACAGTACAGTTTTAGATGCTATAAAAATGCATTATTTAACTTTGTTATGTTAAGTGAAAGCCTAGATATGTTCTATAGAAGCACATTAAACTGCTTAGCAAAGTAATGTGCTAAAAGCTGACAAACTTGTGAACGTTAACTGAACCAATAAAATGGAGAAAGCCTAAGGTAGACTTAAAAACAGGGTCTATTAAAACAGGAAGAGGTGACTTTTATGTCTGTTTCCTAAAAGTTAAGGGGGAATGTGATTCTGTGTCAGAGGGTGAACAGAGGTGGAGGATAGAAAGTAGCACATTGTCAACACTATGAAAACCGAAGGAATATTTTAAAATATGCTATTGGGGTTTTTGATGCTTTTAAATGTGTTATTATAGTGCGAATGGGCTCGGTGAAACCTACCATGGTATTGACAATTTTCTGTGTTAAAAATGAATATTAGACCCTCTTAGAATTATTAGGTAGAATAGCACATATGTTTGACCTGAAGCTTGGGATGCCTGCTGCTGTATTTGGACTGGAACGCAGAATTTGTGCACACATCTGTGGGTTAATCACAGGCTTGGGAGGAAAAATGGTGGCTGAGTTTCACAAGATCACTTGTTAAATGTGTTCTGATTTCTTTGGAGCATTCAAGAGACTATTAGGAGAATAAAAGAGAGGGAAAGGAAGGATTGAGTTACCCAAACAGTAACTTTAAGTGCTTTTTCTCTTTATCTTCAGAGGGATTATAAAAGTCAAAAAAGGGAAAATAGGAAGGAGAATAGAGCCCCCAAAGAGGACTTTTAATTACTTCTTTTTTCATGAACCTTGCAAAAACTGAGGAACAGGGGCTGAAATTAAGGCTTCCTTATGGATTCCTTCATTTGGCAAGCTTTTTCTCTTCTTTTCTCTCCACTCACTTAAAAATATATATATATATAACAATAATAAGTGAGCTTGCTCCCAGCCTGGTTCTCCCCCAATATCTTGCAGCTCTAATTTAAATCTACAGGAGTATGTTCTCTAAAACTGCCTACACTCCTGGGTGTCTCAGAGTTTTACAATTCAATGCCTTATTAATGACAGAGGATGAAGTGAATTCACATATTTTATTATTATTATTATTGCAACTGATTCTTCTGGAAACCTCAGACTATGTGAAAAAGAGGGCGCAAAGTAGGAAAACACAAGAGGAATAACTTTGGGGAACAGATTTTATGTGCTTTCAAAATAAAGTAACACAAGTGGATAATGAAATAAAGTCACTTTGGTGTTTAGGCATGGGGAATATACGACAGCAGCTTAGAAATACATCCTTTGGATTTGCATTTTGGAAATTAAATGAATAGAACAAATATGGAAATCAGGAGGGGAAGCTTCAGTTGTCAAATTGCAATAAAAATTTTTATCACTCTGGTCTCACATTAACCTTCTCTACCACAATCATATTAGCATCTCTTGCTTCCCCCAAAGGGTTCATTCACTTACCCGAGCTGTTTAAATCTGCTCAGACTCTAGGTCTGATACTAAAACTTGTTTTACTTCATCTTATGGTGAGTTCATTGCAAAATATATTGCCATAATTTCCTTTTATTAGTTGCTGTTAAATATTCAATATTTATAGAGTGCCCATGGTACGTTTTAGGCTTCAAAGCAATATGTAGGAAGAAAACACATAATAGTATTCTCTCCTAAATCAGCCAGTTTATTAATATTTCAAGCCTTCCAATTGGTGACTACAGAGAAAGAGAATTTAGGCTGGCTCTTTAGTGGTTACTTATGTGCATTTTAGGTATAAAATGACCTATATTCAGTCAATGACTTGAACACATTTTTACTGATGATCCCAGATTGATCATCCAGTTGTTTTCAAATTCTTAACTCTGTTCCCATATATCAAAGTGTTATAGTGGAAAAAAATACTTGACTGGGGGTAATACAAACTAGGTTTGAATCTATTAAGCAAGTTTGTCTAAGTTAATTGATCTCTACCTACTTCTGTCCCATCAGCTGCTGACAATGGTATAATGGTGATAATGATATCTACTTTTTAGATTTGTGTAGGTAGCAGAGATCACACATATTAAGTAACAAACACATGGTTTGTGCACAGCATGTACTTAAATGGAACCCAGTTTTGAATTTTTACATTTTAACATAAGACTTCACATATAGAATGTTCCAGCTGAAACCACCTTGACTCTTTCTTCAACAATGCATGTGTGTGTGTTTGCATGCACATGTGTATTTTCATAAATCTATCTAGCAGTTCTAGCAATAAAAAGAATGGTTGAGCACATAGTGATTGCTTGGTACTAAAGTACCCTATGGAAGCACTGGAGCAATAGCCATGCACAGGAATAACTGGAAATTAAGAGTTGTTTGAGAAATAGTGGGCATATTCTTTATGACTGTCAGTAGTTAGAATGTCCATCATAATTTACCAGGAAAAGCAAGTAGAACCATATCTCATTTTCCCACTTTGTCCTTTCCTAAAGCATATGGAAAGAGAAGACAAAACAGTAGATTATCTTGCTCATTATACTTTGTCCTTTGCCCTGTTCTTAGCGTTTTATTTTGCTATAGTGGCTTGTTTAGTGAGATGGCTTCAAGTTCCAACTGCTCAGAGTAGTTCAAGCATTCAAATCCACCCCCAAAGAACAAAACAAATATATGAAAAAAAAAAATATTTATTTAAAAGACAACTTCTGCTTTGAAAAAATGCTAAGCATTTTTTAATGAGTGAAACTGTCAAACGTGAATGTTAAGCCCAACCAGATGTTGACCTTAACTATGAGTTTGAATCTTTGCAAATTAATATGTAAATCTAAGCTAAAAGCTGCTTTCATTGAGTCTCAAGACTGCTGAAGAATTCTGAGTCTGAATTTTTCAGAAACATTTCACATTCATATACTGAAAACCTACTTTAATATTCTAAGTTATATGGGAAGGTAAAGTTAGTATAGCGTACTTTTATCTTTTTCTACTGGAATTTGGAAGCAGATGCACAAAAGTTCTGTCATCTTTATAAGAGGGAACCACCTAGTATTTGTTTTGAAAGTGTTTTATAGGGAAGTATACAGCATATTCAGAAGAAAGCCCTGGCGATCTGCTTCCGAAAGGTCACAGCCATGAAAACCCTATGGAGTACACGTCTACCTTGCACACATAGGGTCACCATGAGTCAGAATCAACTTGATGTTAAATAACAACAACAAAAACATCCAGCATAGATGGCTAGAACAAAGTATGGACACAAAATGCAAGTACCTGCTCAGCAGCCATTCTGTTGTTTGTTTTTTTTGGGTTTTTTTTTTTGAGTCAGTATCTGCTGCCAGTGCCCATCCTGTGCTAGAAACCTACAAATATGTGCCAGCTCACCAACAAGGAGAAGATTTATGCATCTGACTTCATATTCCCAAAGATCCTGAAATTATTGCTTTATTGCTTTTTGATTTTCAACTTGGGATATTTTGAGCCAGTACTTAAGGAGATTAGTACATATGTTCTAGTTCTAACTCAGTTCCAAATCTGTTAAAGCGTGTGTGAATGTGTGTGTATGTGTGTATAGTAATAATTAAATTCATACGGTGATGTGGAAAAAATGACAAAATGTAGTAAACTACAACTACTTGTTCAGAGAATTAAAAATTGCAATGGTTACTATTGTTCCTACCATAATAACCCCAAAGCCAGGCCCAACCCTGTTACTGAATTTGATTTCATTCATTTTGATTTTCAGACGTCTTACTGTCTCCCACATTTGTGTTCACCTACTGTCTTCTTCTGTCCATAACTGCCTCCAGGTAAATATTTTCATTTAGTAAGCCTTGCTCCTTTGACCCAAGCTTAAATAGCTTGGCCACCACCCTATGGAAGCAGTTCTGCCACAGCACAGTCTTGATGGGAAAGCAGCCTTCTCTAATATTGGCAATTGTCTTCATGTCTCGATTTTTGTATAATGAGAAACATACAGTAAAGGAGACATAGAAAATACTGGCTTCCTAGTCAGATATAAGAGCCCTGGTGGCAGAGTGGCGAAGAGCTAGGGTACTTACTGACAGAAAAGGTTGGCAGTTCAAATCCACCAGGCGATCCTTGGAAACCCTATGGGGCAGTTCTACTCTGTCCTATAGGATTGCTATGAGTCAGAACCAACTCAATGACTCTTAAGAACAACAATAGTCAGATATAACATCCTCAGGTTCTAGAACAGAATCCGATTCACATTTATTGTTAAGGGCTCAACAGTAAGTATTTTAGCTTGCAGGCTCCATCAAGTCTCTTTTGCAAATTCTTCTTACTCTTCTCATCCTCTGCCCTCTCTTCCTACTGCTCCCCCTCACTCTTCTTTTCTTCTTCTCATTCTTCACACATTAAACATGTGAAAACCACTGTTAAGGGCCATATTTGGCCCATGGCACAGTTGAAGGCCCCTACTGTAGAAAATGACAGGTCTTCCAAGCTTTCCAAAGTTTTCTCACATAACAATTCAACTGACCAAAAGGTAGTTCTAACTTTCCATGCTGTTTTCTTAGATAGTCTACTTTATAGACAGCACCAATGATTTTCAGCAGAAAAATATAACCTGAGCCTTTTCTTCCACCAAAATCCCTCCAAATACCTCAATATGATGTGAATATATATTGTCATTAGCTACCGTCTAGTCAGCTTCAACTCATGGAGACTCCATGTACAAGCAGAATGAAACATTTTCTGGTCCTGCACCATCTTCAAGATCACTGGTATGCTGCAGTCTATTGTTGCAATTGCTTTGTATCTGAGTGTCTTCTAATCTAGGGGGCTCATCTTCCAGTACTATGTAGGACAATATTTTGTTGGGATCTATAGGGTTTTCATTGGCTAATTTTTGGAACTAGATCATCAGGGCTTTTTTCCTAATCTGCCTTAGTCTTGAAGCTTCACTGAAATCTGTCCACCATGAGTGATCTTACTGGTACTTGAAATATGGATGACCAAGCTTCCACCATCATATCAACACACAATCTACCACAGTACGACAAACCGACAGAGGGGTGATGGGAATACATAGTATTTTAACTTCATTTTTAATGATCACTCTAAAATTCCAGTGTTAAAATTACATCTGGAAATATATGCAATAATAATAGCAGTTAGCACTTACTGATTACCTTCTGTGGACCAAACATTATTCTAAGCACTTAACATATGTTTTCTCATTTTAATCCTACCAATAATTCTATGAGGTAGTTGTTATAATAATCATTTTACTGATGTGGAAATTGAGGCACAGAGATGAAGTTACTGCCCATAGTTACTTAGCATAAGTAACTTGGTGCTTAGCCAAGGTTTAGATCCAGAATCTTTGGCCCAACAGTCTGGCATCTAACTGCTACATTATAAAAACTCTCAATTCATGGCATGGTTTTATGTTTACCGTAAGAATAGCTCTGAAATTTGGAAAAACACATATCAAATAACGGTTCCGGTGAAAAGAAGGGAAATGATATGGTGCTTATTTAATATTGTTAGTTGCCATCATGTCAGTCTCTGACTCATGGAAACCCCATGTACAATGGAACCAAATACTGCCCAGTCCTGTGCCATCTTCATGATTGTTGGTATGTTTGAGTCCGTTGTTGCGACTATTGTGTCAGTCCAGCTCACTGAGGGTTTCCGTTGTTTCTCTGACCCTCTACCAAAAACAATGTTCTTTTCTAGAAACTGGTCTTTTCTGATAGAGCAGATATGATATTATTCTGTTACATAATTTCTATTTGACTTCACTCATAGAGGATGTGATATATCTTTTAAGAACTCTTTTTTTCTACAAAATATCATTTAATTAATGAGCGTAGGTGAATAACTTAAGTTTATCATAGAAAACTAAAAAACAAAATGTTATAATTTGAAATGAGCAAAGATTTTATATGTAATTTTGCATGTAAATAAGTTAATGCTTAATTTAATGATTCATATTATATAGAGGAAATACTGAATAACCAAATTGACAAATGATTACAAATACTCATATATCTATTTATCTCAACAGCATCAGCAGGTAGTAAAGTTGCATGTTTTTATGGAAGGACTTATCTGAGTAAAAGTTTTGCCAGGTGGCAATTCTGCTTTAATTCTAAGAAGGATATGGTGTGTGTGAATTCCTGGGTTGTCCTTTTTCGGTTCATCTATACATCTGATAAGACTTCAGTAATTTTTGTAGAAATTAGGTGAAGTCATATTTTCTAGTCTAATTTGAATTTGTTAAAATATCTTTGAAAGAAAAGTAGGCCAGAATCCCATTGATGTAAGTACATTTAACCTACTTTATAAATTATTCTTCTATAGCCTCATTTTCACAATAGAATCCTTGTGATATAGTCAGCTGCCTATATCTGATACAAAAAATTCAGTCATCATAAAGTGGGAGGTTGCCAGTCAACTGCCAAGATCAATCAATCTAAATAACTGGTCATAATAGTCCCAGGTTTTAACTATAATTTTTAATATGCAATTAAAATATATGTGAATATATAATAAATGCTATTGTTGTTTAATAAATTATTGAATTAAGCCCTGTTTTTAAGGCTCTAGTAAGGGCATAACAAATTACGGATAACATTGTGAAGAATGGAAGTCGCAGAACACTTAACTGTGCTCATGAGGAATATATTCATGAGGAACCTGAACATAAACCAAGAGGCAGTCGTTCAAACAGAAAAAGGGCATACTGTGTGGTTTAAAATCAGGAAAGGTGTGTGTCAGGGTTGTATCATTTCACTGTACTTATTCAATCTGTATGCTGAGCAAATAATCAGAAAAGCTGGACTATATGAAGAAGAAGCCACCATCAGGATTGGAGGAAGACTCATTAACAATCTGCGATACGCAGATGATGCAACCTTGCTTGCTGAAAGTGAAGAGAACTTGAAGGACTTACTGATGAAGAACAAAGACTGCAGCCTTCAGTGTGGATCACACCTCAGCATAAAGACAACAAAAATGCTCACAACTGGACCAATAAGAAACATCATGATAAATAAAGAAAATTATTAAGTCGACAAAGATTTCCTTTTACTTGGATCCACTATTAACCCCATGGAAGCAGCAGTCAAGAAATCAAATGACATAGTGCACTGGGCAAATCTGCTGCAAAAGACCACTTTAAAGAGTTGAAAAGCAAAGATGTCACTTTGAAGACTAAGGCACGTCTGATGCAAGCCATAGCGTTTTCAATTGCCTCATATGCATGGGAATATACTGTAGACTGCCAGAAGAATAAACAAATCTGTCTTGGAAGAAGTACAGCCTGAATGCGCCTTAGAAGGGAGGGTGGCAAGACTTTGTCTCACGTACATTGGACATGTTATCAGGAGGGACCAGTCGCTGGAGAAGAACATCATGCTTAGTAAAGTAGAGGGTCAGCGAAAAAGAGGAAGATCCTCAACGAGATGGATTGACACAGTGACTGCAAAGATGGGCTCAAGCATAGCAAGGATTGAGGATGGCGCAGGACTGGGCAATGTTTCTTCTGTTGTTCACAGGGTGGCTATGAGTTGGAACCGACTCAATAGCACCTAACAACAAGTAGGTTCCTAGACACTGCAGCACAATAGCAAAGTGAAATTACTTTAGTATTTGCATTTAGACAGGTGGATAACTATGTGCATTAAATTATTTTGGAATAATTTTTCTTTAGTATGGATTTAGATATACTTTCTATAAAAATTGTTTTCTTTTTAAGAAGTATATGGGTAAGTAGGTGCAGGTGTGTGTGGGCGTGTTTGTGTACATGACTGTGAGTGTCATGTGTTTTTATTTACCTGAGTTTTTTTTCCAAGGATTAATCCACAGAAGAAATGTTGGCAGCCATGTTCTCATCACACGTGTAAATAAACCCTGAATTGTACAGAAATTGGAGTGTTAAATCTCATCATATCTTGCAGCTTTCCTCCACTTTCTTTCCATTTATTATTATTCTTCATATAATAATTCAGGCTTTAGAAAATGTTCTGCTAGAGATTTCATTTTCATTCAGATTATTCTTATGGGTCAAGATTAGGAATATTCGAGAAAAAAAGAAACGTTTATGGGAATAGGCAGAATTTAGATGCTGGAGTAAAGATAAGCATTGCAAAAGATTGAAGAAAGTATAACCTTTCCATGTTATCTGTGGAGGTAGGGGTATGCTGAATCTCGAGAACAATGCTGGGAACTGAGATAAGCCCATAAAAAGATATCTTTGAAGTATTAAATTATCATATGTTCTCCTTTGACCTAGAAACAGTTAAGTTTCAAGTCTTATTTTTATTTTGTAAGCCCTTATAATTATTTTCAAACCTTTGGTAAATACAATGACCATGATGTGGGGGTACTGGGGAATTAAAAGTTTGGCAGTATACATACTTAGGGTGGGACAAGCATTCCCAGCTCCCCTCAGTGACAGTAGTTTCAGAATTGAAGGAGGTTAGAGTAGCTAAACAATCAGAGGCCTGAGGTAGACAGATGAGTCTCTACCTGTCACAAGACTCCTCTCATTAGGAACCATGTCACAATGCAGAGGAAAGATGTAGTAGAGAATGGTGCAGAAAATGACAACTGTCCCATATACTAAATATACTGAATCAAGTTGATTCCTGAAGGAGATTAGTGGACTCTAGATTCTACTATTATGTAGATTGGAGCTATATAGTTGGCAGGTACTTGGGAGATATGTATGTATGTGTATGCATACATATATAGCATGCGTACATTATCTGCAGGAAAGCATACACATACAACGGTACGTTGCCATCGAGTCAATTCTGACTCATAGTGACCATAAATGATACTTTTAAAAGCTAGTATAGACTAAATGCACACTAAAGAAAACAGTCTTAATTTACACATACGCATGTGTCCATTTCTGTGTATGTGTTGGTGTATCCATGACAGATGGACACATACCTACAGATCAATACATATAGCCATACAGATACAAGACGCAGTCTGACAGAAAACACACACAGTGACAGAATGAAATATAGGAACTGATAGACCAAAGCCAGGGATGACCAGATCAATAGACAGGGATTGGCAAACTGACAGCCAGCCAGAAACATACCACACAGAGATATGGATGGACAGACAGACAGACAAGCACAGATGAGCAGACCAAGCACAAACAGACCAATAGACAGATAAGAAGGCACAGACTCAAGCATGGAGAGGCAGGTTCAGACACTGATTGCTAGCCCATGCATAGATGTAAACATAGACACCTTATGTCCATATATATGTGCATATACTTACACACAAGACATTTTACTCTATACATTCATAAGGAAAAATTTAGTCATAAACCATTTTTCTTGTTTATTAGAGAAAAAGATCACTTTTAAGGTATATTCATCCATGGGTTGTTTAATCATATAGATGCAGAAAAAGAACTGTATGTTTTAGGGTATGTATGCAAACATGCCTTGTAATCCTATCTTAATTTCCTCTAGTACTGCTGTCTTCGAGTAAGAAAAACAAACAAAAAATAGTCAAGTTATTGTGAGGCTGCTGTTGAAATGTTACCTTATGGTCTTTTCAAGCTCTGTAATGTGAGAGACAAGTCAGAATTCAGACAAGAAAATGATATATATATATTTTTTTTTTCCAGGAGTGCTAACAACAACTGAAAAACAAACAAAAAGAACAAAACAGTTGTGCCTCTAAAACGTTATTAATGTCAGAGCAGTTTTTGCATCCCTTATTTTTTTGCTGTGGATCACTGAAATCACTTCTAAGTTGTAAATGCACTTGATTTTTTTTGCTGCAAAAAAATGAGTAAAGCAGGGAAAATATAATGCTCCTTTGATTGAATGATATTTTAACAACTTGAGTGGAAATATATCAGACACTTAAATCTTGTATAAAATTTTGATTATTACATTATATTTAACTGTTGATTCATTTGAAATACTTACTCTTCAAAACATTTTTAAATGGTAAGGGTGTTTATAGGTTGGCAAAGCCTGATGGTTATTTAGCAGCTGCTTTCAGAAGTTTAGAAGAAAATAAAGACTATATAATCAAATGCATACATTAAATTGTTATCATTACATAAATACTTTGCATGCAATATCTGGGTAGAATATGTAACCATTCTTCCTTTTCAGTGGTAGGTGGACATAATCAACTGGATTGAAACTATAAATCTCTCGTATCATTTTAGAGTCCTTGGGTGGTAAAAATGGTGAACGAGCTTGGCTGCTCACCAGAAGGCTGGAAGTTCTAGTCCACCCAGAGGCACTCTGGAAGAAAGGCCTGGCAATCTACTTCCGAAAAGTCAGCCATTGAAAATCCCATGAAGCACAGATCTACTTTTACACACATGAGGTTGTCATGAGTTAGATTTTTTTTTATATATCATTTTAAAACTACTGTTATGCATCATGTCTAGTACTTCTTCCAGATCAAGACAATCTGAGAATTGGGTTTTGTGTTTGGCTATGAGGTTACTTTTTTTAGGGGGAAAGGGGCAATATTTTACATTTTATTTTAAAGAGAAGCATAACGGTATACTCTAGCCTAATAAGCTTAGGTTACTTGTTTTAAATATAAATAATCTCACATGTTTTATAGAAAACATATGCCAAAAAAGAAATATAAGTGATACATATACAGGCCAATTAAAATATTTTGTTAACTTGTTTGTTCGGGTTCTGTTTCAGATGGAAAAAAGAGAGAATCTACTTTTGTAAAATAGCTGATGTTTTCTGATTGAATAAAATAAAAATATAAAAAGCTACAGATAGATAGCTTTGCTGTACTCTATTTTATTTTTTCTTTTTATTGTTGTGCTTTAAGTGAAAGTTTACAATTCAAGTTAGTCTGTCATACAAAAATTTATGTATATATTGTTTTGTGATCCTACTTGCTCTCCCTGTACTGTGACAGCACACTCTTCCTTTCCACCCCAGATTTTCCGTGTCCATTCAATCAGCTCCTGACCCTCTCTGCCTTCTGATCTCACCTCCAGATGAGAGCTGCTCATTTAATCTCATGTATCTACTTGAGCTGAGAAGCACACTCTTCATGAGTATCATTTTATGTGCATAGTCCCATCTAATCTTTGTCTGAAGAGTTGGCCTTGGGAATGGTTTTAGTTTTGGGCTAACAGAGAGCCCAGGGACCACGTCTCCAGCGTCCCTCCAGTCTCAATCAAACCATTAAGTCTGGTCTTTTTACTAGAATTTGAGTTCTGCACCCCACTTTTCTCCTGCTCCATCAGGGACTCTCTGTTGTGTTCCCTATCAGGGCAGTCATTGGTGGTAGCCGGACATCATCCAGTTCTTCTGGACTCAGGCTGATGAAGTCTCTGGTTTATGTGGCCCTTTCTGTCTCTTGAGCTAATACTTTCCTTGCGTCCATGGTGTCCTTCATTCTCCTTTACTCCAGGTGGGTTGGGACCAATTGATGCATCTTAGATGGCCGCTCGCTAGCTTTTAAGACCCCAGACACCACTCACCAAAGTGGGATGCAGAACATTTTCTTAAAAAACTTTGTTATGCCAATTGACCTAGATGTCCCCTGAAAGCATGGTCCCCAGACTCCCGCCCCTGCTACTCTGTCCCTTGACATGTTTGGTTGTATTCAGGAAATTTCTTAACTTTGGTTTAGCCCAGTTTTGCTGACTTCCCCTGTCGTGTGTGCTGTCCTTCCCTTCACCTAAGATAGTTCTTGTCTACTTTCTAGTTAGTGAATAACCCTCTCCCTCCTTCCCACCCTTGAAACCATCAAAGAATGCTGTCTTCTGTGTTTAAACCTTTTTGTAGGTTTTTTATAGTAGTGGTCTTATACAATTTGACCTTTTGCAACTGACTAAGTTCACGCAGCATAATACCTTCCAGATTCCACCATATTATAACACATTTCACGGATTCATCTTTGTTCTTTATCGTTGTGTAGTATTACATTGTGTGAATATACCATAATTTGTTTATCCATTCGTCCCTTGATGGCAACCTAGGTTGTTTCCATCTTTTTTGCTATAATGAACAATGCTACAGGGAATATGGGTGTGCATATATCTATTCATGTGATGGCTCTTAATTCTCTAGGATATATTCCAAGATGCAGGATTGCTGGATGGTATGGTACATCTATTTCTAGCTTTTTAAGGAAGCATCAAATCGATTTCCAAAGTGGTTGTACCATTTTACATACCATTTTAGCCTACTGAGTGTCTTCTTTGACAAAGTGCCTTTCATATCCTTTGTCCATTTTTTAATTGGGTTGTTTGTCTTTCTGTTATTGAAGTTTTGCAGTATCTTGTAGATTTTAGAGATTAGATGCTGATTGGATTTGTTGTAGCCAAAAATTTTTTCCCAGTAATACATTATGTTTTTACTCTTTTGGTGAAGTCTTTTGATGCGCATAAGTGTTTGATTTTTTTTAGGAGCTCCCAGTTACCTAGTTTCTCTTCTGGTGTTTGTGCATTGTTAATTATGGTTCGTATTCTGTTGATGCCATGTATTAGGGCTCCTAGCGTTGTCCCTATTTTTTATTCCATGATCGTCATCGTTTTTGATTTTATATTTAGGTCTTTGATAAATTTCGAGTTACATTTTGGCCATGGTGTGAGGTATGGGTCTTGTTTCAGTTTTTTGCAGATGGATATCCAGTTAGCCAGCACCATTTGTTAAAGAGACTGTCTTTTCCCCAATTAATGGACTTTGGGCCTTTGTCAAATACCAGCTGCTCATAGGTGGATGAATTTATGTCTGAATTCTCAATTCTGTTCCATTGGTCTATATATCTGTTGTTCTACCAGTACCATGCTCTTTTGACTACCGTGGCAGTATAATAAGTTTTAAAATCTGATAGTGTGAGGCCTCCCACTTTGTTCTTTTTCTTGAGTAATGCTTTACTTATCAAGGGCCTCTTCCCTTTCCATATGAAGTTGGTGATTTCTTTCTCCATCTCATTAAAAAATGCCCTTGGAATATGGATCAGGATTGCATTGTATCTGTAGATCGCTTTCAGTAGAATTGACATTTTCACAGTGTTGAGTCTTCCTATCCATGAGCAAGGTATGTTTTTCCACTTATGCAGATCTCTTTTGGTTTCTTGCAGTAGTGTCTTGTAGTTTTCATTGTCTAGGTCTTTTACGTCTCTGGTTAGATTTATTCCTAAGTATTTTATATTCTTGGAGGCTATTGTGAATGGTATTGATTTGGTAATTTCCTCTTCGAGGTTCTCTCTGTTGGTGTAGAGGACTGCAACTTATGTTTATCTTGTATCCTGAAACTTTGCTGAAATGTTCTGTTAGTTCCAGTAGTTTTCTTGTGGATTCTTTGGGGGTTTTCTGTGTATAAAATCATATCATCTGCAAATAGAGATACTATTAATTTTTCCTTAACAATTTGGATGCCGTTTATTTCGTTTTTCTAACCTTATTGCTCTGGCTAGGACCTCCAGCACAATGTTGAATAAGAGTGGTGATAAAGGGCATCCTTGTCTGGTTCCCGTTCTCACGGGGAATGCTTTCAAACTCTCTTCATTTAGGATGATGTCGGTTCTTGGCTTTGTAAAAATGCCCTTAATTATTTTGAGGAATTTCTCTTCTATTCCTATTTTGCTGAGAGTTTTTATCATGAAATGGTGTTGGACTTTGACAAATACCTTTCCTGCATCAATAGATAACATCATATGGATCTTGTTTTTTGTTTTATTTATTAGATGGATTACATTGATTGTTTTTCTGATGTTGAACCATCCCTGCATACCTGGTATAAATCCCACTTGATCATGGTTATTATTTTTTTGATATGTTGTTGAATTCTATTGGCTACAATTTTGTTGAGGATTTTTGCATCAATGTTCATGAGGGATATTTGTCTGTAATTTTCTTTTTTTGTGGTGTCTTTACCTGGTTTTGGTGTCAGGGTTATGCTGGCCTCATAGAATGAGTTTGGTAGTATTCTATCCTTCTCTATGCTCTGAAATACCTAAGTAGTAGTGACGTTATCTCTTCTCTGAAAGTTTGGTAGAATTCTCCAGTGAAAACCTCTGTGCCAAGGCTTTTTTTGGTTGAGAGTTTTTTTAATAATCTTTTCAATCTCTCCTTTTGTTATAGGTTTATTTAGTTGTTCTAGCTCTGATTGTGTTAATTTAGGTAGGTAGTGACTTTCTAGAAATTTGTCCATTTCCTCTAGGTTTTCAAATTTGTTAGAGTACAAATTTCATAGTATTCTGTTATGATTATTTTAATTTCATTTGGGTCTGTTGCAATATCACCCATCTCTTTTCTTATACGAGTTATTTGCTTCTCCTGTTTTTCTTTTGTAAGCTTGGCCACTGGTTTATCAATTTTGTTGATCTTCTCAAAGAACGAGTTTTGGTCTTGTTAACTCTTTCCGTCGTTTTTCTATTCTCTATTTCATTTAATTTTGCTCTAATTTTTATTATTTCCTTTCTTTTGGCACCTAAGCGCTTCTTTTACTGCCTTTTTTCTTTCTACTTGTTCCAGTTATTGGGTTAACGTTTTGATTTTGGCCTTTTCTTCTTTTTGGATGTGTGCATTTATTGCTATAAACTGACCTCTGAGCACTGCTTTTGCTGT
>NW_004444174.1:385618-441666 GCF_000243295.1 Trichechus manatus latirostris
GCCTTTTCTTCTTTTTGGATGTGTGCATTTATTGCTATAAACTGACCTCTGAGCACTGCTTTTGCTGTGTCCCAAAGTTTCTGGTAGGATGTGTTTTCATTCTCCTTTGATTCTATGAATCGTATTCCATCTTTGATTTCTTCTATAACCCAGTAGTTTTTGAACAAGGTGTTGTTCAGTTTCCATGTGTTTGATTTTTTTTTCCTTGCTTTTTCTGTTATTGATTTCTACTTTTATGACTTTATGTCAGAAAAGATGCTTTGTAATATTTCAATGCTTTGGATTCTGTTAAGGTTTGCTTTATGAACTAATAAGTGGTCTATTCTGGAGAATGTTCCATATGTATTGGAAAAGAAAGTATTCTTGGTTGCTGTTGGATAGAGTGTTTGGTATATCTATGAGATCCAGTCGGTAGAGTGTAGCATTTAGATCTTCTGTATCTCTGTTGAACTTCTTTCTGGATGTTCTATCCTTCGCTGATAGTGGAGTGTTGACGTCTCCTACCACTACTGTGGAGCTATCTATCTCTCCAATGCTGTTAGAGTTTGTTTTATGTATTCTGGAGCATAGTCATTGGGTGCGTAAATATTTATTATGGTTATGTCCTCCTGGTATATCGATCCTTTAATCATTATATAGTGTCCCTCCTTATCATTTGTGGTGGATTTTACTTTAAAGTCTATTTTATCAGAGATTAGTATTGCCACTCCTGCTCTTTTTTGAACGTTGTTTGCTGGATTTTTTTTCCATCCTTTGAGTTTTAGTTTGTGTTTTTAAGTCTAAGTTGTGTCTCCTGTAGGTAGCATATAGACGGGTCATGTTTTCTTATCCAGTCTTCCACTTTCTGTCTCTTTATTGGTGCATTTAGTCCATTTACATTCAGAGTAATTATTGATAGGTATGAGTTTAGTACTGTCATTTTGATGTTTTTTTTTTTGTGTGTGTGTGTTGTTCACAGTTTCTTTATTCCATTTAATTTTTTGTGCTGAGTTATTTTTCTGTATGTATTTTCATTTCATCTTTTTCATTGTTGTTGATTTTGTATTTGCTGAGTCTTTATATTTTTGTAGTCTTTTATTTTAACTTGTAGGATTGTGAGTTTCCTTTGCGGTTACTTCAGTATTTACCCCCATTTTTCTAAGTGTATACCAGTCTTTTATTTCTTTATATCACCTTGACTTCTTTCTTCTCCATATGAGAAAATCAATGTCTACATTTTTTAAGTCCTTCTTTTTTGTTTTAATGTTGTCATCTTTTACATAGTGATATCTCTGTTTCCCTGTTTTCAGTGTTCTAGCTTTGATTTATTTTTGTGAATTCCCTATCTGAGTCAATATCTGGTTGCTTGTTTCTGTGTTCTAATCTTGTGGTGTTATATGATGTTATTGATTTTCTAACCTGAGGACTCCCTTTAGTATTTCTTGTAATTTTGGTTTGGTTTTTGCAAATTCCCTAGACTTCTGTTTCTCAGGAAATGCCCTAATTTTGTCGTCACATTTGAGAGACAGTTTTGCTGGCTGCATAATTCTTGGCTGGTGGTTTTTTTTTTCCTTCAAGGCTTTGCATATGTCATCCCATTGCCTTCTTGCCTGCATGGTTTCTGTTGAGTAGTTCGAGCTTATTCTTATTGCCTCTCCCTTGTAGATGAGTTTCCGTTTATCCCTAGCTACTATTAAAATTCTCTCTTTATCTTAGGTTTTGGCAAGTTTGATTATAATACGTCTTGGGGACTTTCTTTTGGGACCTACCTTATGTGGGGTTCGATGAGCATCTTGAATAGATAGCTTCTCATCTTTCATGATATCAGGGAAGTTTTCTGTCAACAAATCTTCAACAATTTTCTTTATATTTTCTGTTATCCCCCCCATCCTGGTACTGCCATCACTCATAGGTTATTTCTCTTGATAGAGTCCCACAGAACTCTTAGAGTTCTTTTATCTGATTTTTTCCTCAGATAAGTTGATGTCAAATGCTTTATCTTCCATCTCAGTAATTCTGACTTCTATTGCCTTAATTCTGCTCCTATGGCTTTCTATTGAGTTGTCTAATTCTGAAATTTTTTTTGTTAGTCTTCTGGATTTCTGATGGCAGTCTCTCTATGGATGCTTGCAGCCTATTAAACTTGTCATTATGCTCTTGAATAACCTTTTTAAGTTCCGCTACCGCTTTGTCTCTATGTTCTTTGGATGTATCTCCATTTTGATAGATTTCCTTCTTAATTTCTTAAAGAGTTCTGTATATTAATCTTCTGTATTCTGCCTCTAGTAATTCCAAGAAATCCTCTTCCTCCAGAAAATTAATTGATTCTTTATTTTGGTAGCTTGCTGAAGCCATTATAGTCTTCCTCTTTATGCGATTTGATATTGACTGTTGTCTCCGAGCCATCAATAAATTATTATAATTCTTTTATTTTATATTTGCTAACTGTGTTGTAGCTTCTTGTTTTGTTTTGATATGCCCAGATAGGCTGCTCGTGTGTGCTAGTTTGATTATTGGAGACTTTGAAGCTCTAACATCCTGTCACTAGGTAGCTAGATCTGTTACTAAGTATGTGAGGCCAGGAGTCCATTAAATTCTCTTGTATGGATTCAGCTCAGGTGTCCAGGTAGTTGTTCACCAAGTTTGTGGTCCAGGCTCTCAGCTAAAGTCCTAGTGAAGTGTGGGTGATTGTTTTAGGTACAGGTATCTGGCTGCTGTAGGGGGTCACGCACTGAGCAAGGCTTTGGGTTGACAGCTGCCCTCAGGTGTCTGAAAGGAAAGCATGTCCCTGTTCCCTAGAGCAGTAGGTTGGTGAGTTTTGCAGCTGGACTATGAACACTCTATGCTGTTGGCTGTAAAGACTGGGGGCTCCACTTATTCTTGGACCCCTGCCACAGGTGGCTAGGTGGTGTAAGTGTAGCCACCAGTCCTCAAGACCCTGATGTGGGCAGGTGAGGAGCCTGCTTAATGTGCAGAGCAGTGTCAAATGTAACTAACTTGCCACATCACAGCTGAAACAGTTGAAGTCAGACTTCAGGCATATACCCTGTTGTACTGTGGTAGTGAGTGCTTACGCTGTTGAAATGGGCCCACACAAGTATATGCAGGGGTGAAAGGCATTCAGAGTCTGCAGATCCTTTATGCCTGTGCCTCAGCAAAGGAGCTGTGCCAACTCTGAGGTCCTGGCTAAGCGGAGCTGGAAGCTTATTTTTTCCCTGTTTGTTAATTTGTTCCTTCTCCAAGGTTGGGAGAATGGCTCAGGGCACCTTAAGGGTCCTACTTCTGGCCCAGGTGACTCATCAATCACTGAAGCCGGCTGGAACCCAGTGCAGAGAGGGGAGGGGGGAGGTAAATGGGAGAGTTTTTCCCAAATGGGATGTTTTTATTTTTTTTAATCCCTGCGATAGAACACATGCAAATAATTATCTTTAGCAGCTTGAGTGCTGCTTTTCACTTGTTCTGGATGGACAAGTAAACTCTCTGCCACTGGGTCTCTCCCAATGTGGAAAATGCTTCCTGAGCATGGCTGCTTGCCCACCTCACTGCACACCCTGAGCTGATCTGGGCTGAAGAGCTGCGGTTCCCATCAGGTCAGGTCTGGCAACTCCTTGCTGCTTCCTTCCGTCTCTCCCTCCCCCTGCCTCTCAGTCCGATTCCTCAACTTCGCCTTTGATGTTCAGGGCTCCTAGATAGTTACACACAATCGATTCACTTGTTTTTTTCGGGTATTTGTTCTAAGAGGGACATAGGAAGCGTCAGACTACTCCACCATTTTGGCTCCGCCTCTGTACTCTTTTATTTGTAACAATTTTTCACTTAAAATGCAGTTTTTTTTTCTTTCTAGGAATTCTTAAACTTATTCTTGCCTACTACTGTGAATTACTATGTGAAAGCTGACTTTAATATTTTATTTAAATTATTTGATCTTCAGAGTTTGCTAAGCTAATGAAAACAATTTATGTAGTAATTTCCAAATCATGTGGATGACTAAGGCCATCTTTGAATTAGATTGTTTATCTATAGGGTAAGGCAAATTTATCCCATATCTTAAATTTGGTGATATACCAGGGAAGATGTAAAGCTTTTTACAAAGGTTATACTTCATGATGATCTTTCTAATTATTTGTTTACTTTTGGTCTATTGACATGCAACAATGCCTTTATGCATATTTTGACTTGAAATAACCAGTTTAGACATACAGCAAAGTGTATTTGACTTTTAAATGGATTTTTTTCTTCCACACAGTGTATCAGAAATCAAAATATATGATTTACTGTGACACTTTCTTTTCCTGTTTGTTTAAGCTTGAGAAATGCTCCCATCTTTCCAAGATAATTTTCTTTTGTTCATCCTCTATCATTTGCCTTTTTCTATTTTTTCTCTGTGCTGGCTCAATCTGGGTGATTTTGTTTGTTGTCATATATCCAACTCCATTTCCATTTCCAATTCCAATTCCAATCATGACTTTCTTTTCATTGATTCTGACCTGGTAGTTGAATGTTTATTATCCAAAAGAAACTTAACAAAAATCTCCGTTTAAAAATGTATTCAGGAAAGCATACATGAAAACATAAAACCAAAAAATAACCCAAACCCACTGCCACTGAGTCAATTCTGGCTCATAGCGACCCTATAGGACAGAGTAGAACTGCCCCACAGGGTTTCCAAGGCTGTAATGTTTTAAGGAAGTAGACTGCCACATCTTTCTCCAACAGAGAAGCTAGTGAGTTTGAACTGCCAACCTTTCAGTTAGCAGCCAAGTTTTTAACCACTGCACCACCAGGGCTCCTTATGAAAATATAGTGTCCACATATGTTTAAGAGAAACATAGGGTTTTTAATTTTTATTTTATTAGGTTTTGGACCACATAAATTGTTTTAATAGGAACACAGGGATTCTGTATTCTTATTAAATGCTCAGTCTCCTTTCACCATTCTTATGGATGCCATAAAACCAACCAACTGCTTTCTCGCAACTAGTATAGCCAGATCTTTACTTGGTTCAGTTGAAATTATTGTGGGATGAAATCTTATACTAAAGCAGCTTTCCAATGAACAGAAATAAAAGTTTGTTTGTTCTCATTTATTTATAGTAAAATGTTTTTTGTTTTAATTATATAAATGCTATATAAATTTTGTTGTGTATTACAATGTCAACTTGATTTTTTAAATTTTTTTTTATTTAAGTAGTATATTATCTCTGTTATCTTAGAAATACATGGGATTGATAACAGAGAAACTAAAAAGCTTTTTTATATAGATTTAGAATCTTTCATCTTTAACCAAAATCATTATTTTATTCTGTTTTATATCTCATAAAAACAAAACAAACAAAAAAAGAGACGTTGGATAAAATTATAAAATCACAAAATTAAAAGTTTACCTTAGAAAATTTGGCAGAACATCCTCCTTTGCCACTCTTTCAGTTTAGCACAATCACTGATTCCCAGAAGTAATCTAGAAGTGTTGTAAAGCATCAGTCGAAGGAGAAACACACAGGCTCTCACACGAATTCTCTCACTCCTACTCAGGCCAACAACACAAACCAACAGTTGTATGAGTTTCCTTTCTTTCTGACTCATACATATCTATGGATTAAAATATGCATTTACTTATTGCTTTGAGTAAAAAGTAGCCCTGGTGGTGCAGTGGTTAAGAGCTCAGGCTGCTAACCAAAACGTCACCAGTTCAAATCTACCAGCTGCTCCTTAGAAACCCTATGGGGAAATTCTACTCTGTCCTATAGGGTCACTGAGTTGGAATCGACTCAACAGCAGTGGGTTTGGCTTTTGGTTTATCTTCAAGTAGCATGGGAGCAGTAGGAAGATGCTTTTCTCTAAGACAGAGAAAACTTTCTGTTTTTGAGTGTAATATATTTGAATTCAAATTCTGGCCCTGTCACTTAATTAACTGTGTGGTTTCAGGGAAATTGCTTCTTTTATAATATCCTTATTTTTAAGAAGAGAAAGATTGCATTACATCCATAGTGTTATTTTGTAACCAAATATGAGCTAATGCATGGAAATAACTTAGCACAGGGTCTATTTCAGGGTAAGAATTCTATAAATTCTCATTTTCATCATCAGTTCATATCACCATCAATCCATAATCTTACCTACTCTCAAAGAAAAACTTGTAAGATTATTTGATGTTCCTCAATTTGGAACTATCCCTATATTATTATTATTATTTTGATCTTATGGCTCATCGGAATTACTTCTATTTTTCTAGACTTTCTAAGATTCTGACTATCTACTTACTACTTAAGCATTTCCTGATGTTGTTTCTTTTGCCAAAAAATCTAAAAGACTTCCAATATTCTTAAAAAGGTCTTTATCTTTCTATTAACTTCTCTGATATAACATTAATATATTTTATATGAGCTTTTAATATAAACATCTAATGGATCATAGCTTTCAATTAAAAAAAATCATGTGAGTACTAGAAAAACATAAAAGAATGAACACTTTAAAATCTGAGGATGGGAAAGATAAGTAAGACATAAAAGTGCAGAAACTATCAATAAAATTTAAAAAAATTTACTCTATCTTTATTACAAATAATGCAAACTTCTTTATTGGTCAAAATACCAAAAATTTATTTGAAAATAAAACTGTTGCTGTTGTTGTCAGGTGACGCCAAGTCAGTTCTGACTCATAGCGACCCTATGTACAACAGAACAGAACACTGCCCAGTTCTGTGCCATCCATATAATCATTGCTATGTTTGAGCCCATTGTTGTAGCCACGGTGTTAATCAATCTCGTTGAAGGTCTTCCTCTTTTTCATTGACCCTCTACCTTACCAAGCAAGAATTTCTTCTCCAGGGACTGATTCCTCTTGATAACATGACTGAAGTATGTGAGACGAAGTCTTGCCATCCAGACTTCTAAGGATAACTCCACCACAGGTCCATCAGCTTGTCATATACTGTGGTGGCTTGCATATTGCTATGATGCTGGAAGCTATGTCACCGATATAGCAGGGCCACCCATGGTGGACAGTTTCAGCGGAGCTTCCAGACTAAGACAGACTAGGAAGAAGAACCTGGCAGTCTACTTCTGAAAAAATTGGCCAATGATAACCTTATGAATTGAAAATAAAAAGATACCTGTAAACAATATTTGCAAAACATAAAAGACTCTGTTTCTTATAATTGAAGAGTTTATATACATACATATATGCATATATGAATATATATATATATATATATATATATATATATAAACTTACCAGTAGAGAAATCAACAATGGATGTCAATACATAATTTTAAAAAGTTAAAATAAAAGTGACTAAAATTAAAGTAATCAGTCTTCTGGATAATCCAAAACCAAAGCCAAAACCAAACTTGTTGCCATCAAGTTTATTCTGATTCATGGCAACCTCATATGATGCAAAGTAGATCTGCCCTATAGAGTTTTCTTGGCTGTAATTTTTATGGGAGTGAATTGCCAGGCCTTTCTTCTGTGGTGCTGCCAGGTGGGTTCAAACTGTCAACCTTCATGTTAACAGCAAATCATAAACCATTTGTGCCACCCAGGAAGCTTCTTGATAATCAAGTACATGTAAATAAAAGCACTGATACATTACTTTGTTCTTATCATAGCAGCAAATATTAAAACAAAATAGACAAAACTGACCAATGACTAGCATAAGGGCAAATGGACATGTTCCTATACTATCTGAGAGAGAAATGTACAATTGTATCACCTTTTCGATGACTAGTTTCTTTTGAAATATCAACTCCATTTCTAATATTTTATCATAAGAAAATATAGAAAAACAGAAAGATATATGTCCAAGTAGCTGGATTGCTATATTTTAACCTAAATATTAAAATCAAACTAAATGTTCATTAACATAATTAACATTAACTAAATTATATATTTAACATATCTTGAATAGTATGCACAATAAAAGGTGAAATATAGGTCTTTATTGAAAGGTAGTAACTTTCAGGATATTTTTTGGGGAGAAAGAACAAATCACAGAAGAGCAGGTGAGTTATCAGAAGTGGAAATCCATTAAAATGTTGCCTATTTTTGTGGTGTGGCTCTTAATTACTTTTTGCTTCTTTCATGGTACTTACATTTTTCAGGTTTTATTAATTTTACTAAATTCAAAATAATTATTTGAAATATGTAAGAATAACAGATCTTTTGAAAAACACAATTATAATATTGTCTAATACCAACCGTGCGAACTAAAAGTAATACTTTAAGTAATTAAAAAATCTTTGTCTGTAATTACAGGTAAATCATTGAAAAAAATACCACTTTAGAATTGTAATTAATATTTCTTAATTATTTATACATAAAAATAATTATAATCTTACAAACACAGAATTTTATCATCAATAGTGCTAGAAAAACTTCAACCTTGCCAAAATGGTGTAAAACACTGTATAAGTGAAAAGGTTATTTGATTTTGTTATGTTCAATTTATTTCTTTACTTAATTCATTTTTAAGATATGAATATCAGTATCTATGTATTTTGTAATCTTATTCCACATTGTTCTGCAATTGTGAAAAGTTCATGTAAATGAATACATCATAAAAGGTTAATAGCTAATATTTCACAGTATGTTGTAGTTTAATAGTAATTTAGAAATTACTCCATTTGTGTTAAAATAATTAATATTAAATCGCCTTGATATTCACTTAGTGGTAAATGTTACCAAGCAACTTGAATTAATTTTTTATCACAGAAAATTTAAGGCAATACAAATTAAAATTTTTGTTTATATTCCAAGCACTAACATTTCCACAGGTTATTAAAACACATAGTTGAAAATTTATATATATATATATATATATAATAATTTAACTTTGAAATAGGGTAGTCCCTTTACATTAATAAATATTTAATTTTCTCATTATTTACAGCTTATTATGTTTATGCAAGTTTTATTATTTTCATTTTACAAATAGGAAACAACTTGGAATGACAGTTGTCTAGTTCATCGGTTCATTTAGAAAATACAGATTGTATCTACTTTGCCAGATTTGGGGTTGTGGACATAAAAATCAACATGACTCAATCCCTCTTTTCAAAAAATTCAGTCTAAAAGTATTCTCTTCTTCTTCAGTTCCTTTACACCTCTGCTACACTTCATGATCACCTGGCTAATTTCTAATTTACTTTTCTAGTCTTAGCTCCAATGCCAACCTTTGTTTAAAATCTTTGCTGATGCCCTGCCTCCCCCACCACACTTTAGACTGAGTTGCATAACTCCTCCATGTGCACCAAACATCATGTGCCCCATCATTTATAGCAATTATCTTTTTCCATTTTAAGCGTTGACTTATTTATTTTGTCTACTCACTTGGTATTTGTAGCACCTAGAAGGGTCTTGAAGTAATATTAATTAGAAATTATGTATGAGAATATTCTTATTATTTACTTAAAAGTGTTTCATGTATATCCTTATGTATTCTAAGATGGTGTGAACTTTTATTTTTGGTTTATTTTACTTTTCTGGCTTTCCATTCTTCCTTTATGAAACACCATTTATTTAACCTATCACTGAAGTCAATCTTCTTTCAGGATTTAAATCCTCAGTGAATCCTTGGAAGGCAAATGAGGGCAGATTATCAATAATGTCTATAACACACTTTCTCTCTCTCGTTTCTATTTTACTTTGGAGATTTTGAAAAACATAAAAACAGTAAAAATGGAATTAAAACTAGCACTTATATTCTGATTTTCCAGAACTACTCTCTATTAACATTTTTGTGTATCTGTTTCTCATCTTTATTCTGTGTATGCATTGATATTAGCTAACTGACATGTGAATATATTTTCCTTTAAGGTACACCCATGCCTCACTTATCAATATGGTTAGCTTCCAAAGACGAGGTTGTTACATGAAAATTGACATTGCACAAAAATAGAGAATGACCACATCAGATCACAAAATGAAAGGTGACTATATCGTTACATGACTGCCATATTACATCATTACATAACTGCCAAATCACTGAGCATCATGACCCAGACAACTTAACACATAACCTTAGCCATCACAGCAAGCATTACTCTTGCCTCACACCTTGTTCATTGCTGCCAGACACACATCATTAATGCACAAAAGATTTGGATAGCAGAATTTTTACTATTGTTGTATATGCGAAATGTCAGATAATAGGATAGTAAGTGAGGAGTAGATGGACGTAATATTAGAAATAAAGCTCATATCCCCTAAGTTCATCAAGCACGATTGGGTTCTCTCCCCCCATTTCCAGATACAATTTCTTGTATTTGTTTGATGTGTAGACTTCTAGTCCCTTTTTAAATATTTATCTTCATATAAGAATGTAAATAGATAAATCAATCTTACATTATATATTTTTTAAATTTTACCTAAGTAGTATTATGAATCATGAACCTTATTACACTGTGTGTTTTTTTCATTTAGTAATGTTCAAAATATCTGTCAACATTTTATATATCTATGTATATCTTTTGTTATAAAGTATACTAGTGTGTACAATATATTCATTTTCCATTCTATTTATGAACATTTAGATTGTGTCTAGTTTTTCACTATTATAAACAATGCTTCAGTGCAGTGCCTTTTAATCTGTTGACACATGTAAATATCTCTCTAGGAACAATAGTTGTAATTCTAATACTAAGCGTATGCAATATGCTATTTCAATTTACTATTTACTCCAAAGTTGTTGTACAGGTGTCTATCCCCACCGAATGCTTAACCTGTTTAACTTTTTTTCAACTTTCCCCTTTCTCTTATATTCTCAAATACTTCACAAACTATAATTAATTGAAAGCTTGTTTTTCCTATAAAAGTCTCCTCTCAAATTTTAGTGTTCTTTAGTTTAAGAGACTTTAAATAACATCATGTGAGAAAGGCCTTGTAGGAAAGAAAATACCAGAGAGCTGCTTATCAATCCCAGGGGATAGGCATGCAAAAGGAAAGTGTAAGTTCTACTGGCTTGGCAAAATAGGAGTTACAGAGTACTTTACACATCATTTTGATAAACAATTATTCAACAAATATCTTTTTATGACTACTACAAGCAGAGAACTGAAGTGTGTGGGGGAGGAGAGAACAGAGAAGATATGGAGAGAGAAGAAGGATATAGATTTTGATCGTCAGGAGTGCACACAAACTTGCTACTAATTCAGCTACCAGCAGAATGTAACAAATGTCTAAGGAGAGGTCTGTCTTTTCTTGTAGCATCAACTATCCAAGTCAGCTTCTTTTCCTCTGTTTTACATCTTCATTTGGTCCTACCCTAAACGTCTTATCTCCCCAGGACCCTGAGCATCATCACCAGAATTGCCTGGATCCTAAACACCATATTGACTGATCCAGGTACTCTGTGGTTAAAAGTAAACTGTAGATCATTCAAACAAGTTTCTGAATTTCAGAGCCATTTTCATTTTTCTAATTGCTTTTTTCAAGGTTCACTGTCACTAGAGTTTAATCCAATTTGCTCTCTTATCTGCCTATAATCTATACTGTTTCTGCTCTTTATGCTTTTGCATGACAACTGAGTCAGATGATCAATGAACAGACAATATAATTGCAACCATATGTCAGTTGTCTTCCTTGTTATATTTCAAAATCAAAAAAGAAAGCAATTTAGAACCTCTTTTAATACTTCTTTGTAACCCTCCACAAAATATTGATTAGACACTAGACATAAATGTTGGATGACTCCAAACACTTGTTGATATTTCTGTTTCTCACAATCGTTGCAAACAGGGAGATAACACTAACTTCTTCTGAAAATCTCTCCTACATTTCTAAAATACTATTTTTTATTTTGTCCTCTGCCATTCACCCATTCATTCATCACAGGCTGCATAAATCTATCAAGGACCTGGCTAGACACTTTAATAGCACTGGAGTTACATCCTTGGATAAGAACAGTGAGTTTCAAACACTTTGAGGCTGAGATTCCATTGGAAATCTTTCCACCATTCACAATTTCTCTTCATATATTATATACATGCTATTGTTGTGTGCCATCTTTAATACTAAGCTGAATGATGACCTTTTTCTTAAAAGTTTGTTTTGTCAGCTATAACTTCAGTTATGATTTGCCAGAGAGAATGCATGGCTTAAATAAAGGCAGAAGCATCTTCCAGGTCAAGTTTAAACCAGAAATCAACTTTATTAAATTTAAGATTTTATATATCTATTGTATTTCCTCATACAGTGCATTCCCCAGAATTTGGGATAACATTTAAAACTTTTACAAACCAGTTTTATGCAACTATTGATGCAGTCAATTTTTTTATAATACAATTGAAACAGTGAGTGAGGTATGTGATGGTCACTTAGGCTGTTCACATATTTAGTGGTTCTCTTTCTGCCACTAAAATTATTATATTGCATAATTCTGCCCTTTGAAGATAGACATGACAATTATATTTGTTTTGGTCGATGAAATTTGACTGGAAGTCTCATATGTCAACTGAAGTTGCAAGGGGGTGATTGAACTTGTTTCCAACCTTCCCTTTCCCTACTTAAAATATCCTGTATATGTAGAAATGGAGTTTTTGCCATCCTGAATCTTTGAAAGACCATTATAAATATTGTCCTCCTGCCAGCCCACCATGTACATACAGCATGAACAAGAAATAACTTTTGAGTCAAACTTTGAGTTGTTTGTTATAAGAACATAACCTTCTCCATTATGACTAATTTCCCCATTGCCATTGAGTGGTTTCATACTCAAAGCAACCCTACAAGACAGAGTAGAACTGCCCTGTAGGGTTTCCAAGTAGCGACAAGTGGAGTCGATCTGCTGACATTTTGGTTAGCAACCAAGCTCTTAACCACTATGCCACCAGGGTTCCCTTGTAACTAATTCAGGGTGGGAAAAAACTTGATAATTATTTTTATATTATTGAATGAGAGCTAAGTCATCAAAAATTCCATTTAAAATTTCTTATGGTTTATATTTACTTTCAAAATCTTGATAGGTGAAACTCTGATTAAAGGCCTTGTCACATTCCCTAGTAATTGATTTTCTAAATTGTAAATGAAAAAGAAAAGGAAGGGAGTTTTTTGTTTTTTCCTCAAGTGCATCTACAGCACATACCAAATTATCCCACTTTATTTTTAGACTTTTTAGTTTTAGTCATTCTAGTGGGTTTGTATTTGGATCCAATTGTGGTTTTAATTTGCTTTTCCCTAGTAATTAACTATTATAGGCATTTATTTATATGCTTAATTACCATTCATATAATTATTCTGGTGAAGTGTCTACTTAAATATTTTCTCCATTTTTAAATAGGATTGTTTGTCTTTTTATTATTGAGTTGTAATAGTTCATTATATATTCTGGATACAAGTCCTTTATAAGATATAAGTTTTGATAATATTTTCTTACAGTTATATTTTACTCTTATTGTTCAATAATAGCTGGGATTTGATTCTAGATCTGCTCTCAACTTCATTGAACTCTTTGAGAAAATAATTTCATAGTTTCTGCTTTCTATTTTAGCACTTGAGAAGAGTATTAAAAATCTAATTGTTGCTGCTTTTTTTGGAAACAGTATTTGATTCCTGTCTTCAGAAACTTTTTTTTTTTTTTTTCCTATTGCCCGTTAAGGATCAGCATGAATCCAATCCCCAAAATGTGAAGATTGATCCAGCCCTCACATTCCCACTTCTCCATCCTCATTGCCAGCTGCCCCTGCAGCACTCTTTCTGACCCTAGCTACTCAGACCTAGGTTAGAGCTCACAAATTAAACGGACACTGTCCTTCAGACTGCCAAATAGGCAGATGCCATCTGCAAGTTTGTGGAGTCAAAACAACACCCTTGTTTTTCTTCCCTGTTGGCTGCTACTGCCCTTATGGGTTCAATAATTCATGGAAAAACTCAACATTAACAGAGAGGATATCATATTCACAACTACAGATTTATTGTAGCCAAAAAGGATACAAATGATAAGACACATAGGACGAGGTCCAGGCAGATTCCCAGTGAAGTTTCCATGTCTCAAGGGATGACCTATCTTCCTGACAGCAGATGTACTTGTCAACCAGGAAGCTCTCCAACCAAGAAGCTCTCTGAGCCTCTGTGTTTCATGCTTTTTTTTTTTTTTTTTTTTTTTTTTTATCTAGCAGACCTGCATGATAGGCTAAATCATACCTCATGAGGCTAGATGATATCAGACTCTCAGGTGAGGGATTTCAGGTCTGGTGAGCCCTCCCTAGTCAGCCCAAATCCTCAGGTGTGGCCTGAAAGTCCCTGACCAAAGCACCCCAATTGCTCCAAGAGTTATTGATCTGAAGCCAAAGCCAAAGATCATATTAAACAAAACCAAACCTGTTGCCATTGAGTTGATTCCGACTCATAGCAACCCTCTAGGACAGAGTAGATGTTTCCACAGAGTTTCTAAGAAGTGGCTGATGGATTTGAACTGCCAACCATTTGATTAGTAGCCTGAGCTCTTAACCACTACACCACCAGGGCTTAGGGTAAAAACTAAGTCCTTTTTCCCACACTTATCATATGTCTACCAGTACCAGTTGCCTTCAAGTTGATTCCAATTCATGGTGACCCCATGTGTGTCAGAGTAGAACTGTGCTCCATAGGGCTACTTTTTCAGATGTAGATTACCAAGGCTTTCTTCAGGGCACCTGTGGGTGCCTAATATGCATGCAAAAGCTGGACAATGAATAAGGAAGCCTAAAGAAGCATTGAGGCCTTTGAATTGTGATGTTGGCAAATAATATTGAATATATCATGGAGTGCCAAAAGAACAAACAAATCTATCTTGGAAGAAGTACATCCATAATGCGCCATGGAAGCAGGGATGGCAAGACTACGTCTCACATACTTTGGACATGTTATCAGGAGGGACCAGTCCCTGGAGAAGGACATCATGCTTGCTAAAGTAGAGGGCCAGTGAACAAGAATAAGACCCTCAACAAGATGGGTTGACACAGTGGCTGCAATAATGGGCTCAAGCATAGCAACAATTGTGAGGATGGCACAGGCCTGGGAAGTGTTTAATTCTATCGTACATAGGGTCAGTATGAGTTGGAACTGACTTGACAGCACTAACAACAACACCAGCACCACCTGTGGGTGGACTAGAACCACCAACCTGTTAATCAAGTGTATTAATAGTTTTTGTCACCTAGGGACTCCACCACATATCTAGACGTGGATTTATTCTGTTTACTCAGGAATTGTTGTGCTACGTAAACTTGACTATGCAAGCATTTTATCAGTTTTGGAATGTTCTGAACCATTACCTATATGAAAATCACCTTTCTCCATTTTCTGTAGTTCCTGTTATGTTACACATTCTCATTCTATTTTCTATGCCTCTTAACCACTTATTCAGATTCTTCATCTTTTAATCACTTTATACTTCCTCATAATTATCTTCTAGTTCCACTAATTAACTCTAAGCTGCTGTCTTAGTTATCTAGTGCTGCCATAACAGAAATATCACAGGTGTATGGCTTCAACAAACAGAAGTTTAGTCTCTCAGAGTCTAGTAGGCTAGAAGTCCAAATTCAGGGTGCCAGCTCCAGGGGAAGGCTTTCTCTCTTTGTTAGTTCTGAGGGAAGGTCCTTGTCATCAATCTTCCCTGATCGAGGAGACTACCAGCGCAGGGACCCCGGGTCCAAAGGACGCACTATTCTCCTGGCTCTTGTTTCTTGGTGGTATGAGGTTCCCCTGTCTCTCTACTCGCTTCTCTCTTTTATGTCTCAAAAGAGATTGGCTTAAGACACAATCCAATCTTGTAGATTGAGTCCTGGCTCATTAATGTAACTGCCATTAATCCCATCTCATCAACATCATAGAGATAGGATTTACAAGACATAAGAAATTCACATAAGATGACAAAATGGTGGACAATCACAATATGGGGAACCATGGCCCAGCCAACTTGACAGATATTTTTTGGGGGCACAATTCAGTCCATAACAGCTGTGTTATGCAGTGGCTTTACTGTTCACATGTTTTTAATTATTATTTCTAGATATTTTTAAATAATATTGTGTTTTAGATGAAAATTTACACAGCAAATTCGGTTCCTATTTTAAGAATTTCTATACAAATTGTTCTGAGCCATTGGTTAAAATTTTTACAATGTGTCAGCATTCTCATTATTTCCATTCTGTTTGTTCTTCTTTCATTGACCTAGCTTCCCTTCCCCTCCTTGCCTTCTCATCTTTGCTTTTGGGTAAATGTTGACTGTTTGGTCTCTTATAGTTAATTAAGGGGGCACATTACTCATAGGTAATGTTGTTTATTTCATAAGCCAATCTATTATTTGACTGAAAGGTAATTTGCAAAAATAGCTTCAATTCCAAGTTCAAAGGGAATCTTAGAGCAATTGTCATGGGGCTTCTTCTAGTCTCTAATGGTCCAGCGGGTTTGGCCTTTTTTTAGAAATTTGAGTTTTGTTCTACGCTTTTCTCCCATTCTATCAGAGATCTTCTGTTGTGTCCTGGGTCAGAACTGTCAGCTGTGGTAGCCCAGCACCATCTAGTTCTTCTAGTCCCAAGTTAGCAGAGGCTGTGGTTTGTGTGGGATATTAGTCCCATGGACTAGTTTCTTCTTTGAGCATTTGATTTCCTTCTTTCTTTTTCGCTCCATATAAGTAGGGACCAATAGTTGTTTCTTAGATGGCCACTCACAAGCTTTTAAGACCCCAGACACTATTCATCAGAGTATTCCAAAATACATAACTAGGATGTAGAAAATTATCTTTAAGAACTATGTTATGCCAGTTGGCTAAGGTGTCCCTAAAAACTGTGATCCTAAATCTTTTAATCCAGTATATTAATCCTACAAGTTGTTTGGATATATCTAGGAAGGCTTCATAACTGTGCCCCCTGTGTGGTTTGTTATATATGTGGATATATATGCAGCACGCACAAACATATACATATGCCTACAGATGCACTTATACATGCACATGCATTTACTCACATATGCCTTCCTATACACATATATGCATCCATATCTACCTGTGTAACCACGTATATATTTTTTGGTTGATTTTACTGTTGCTGCAAAAATTGTGTATGTTATAGCATTTACCAAAACTGTCTTTTTCTCATGTACTTTTTAGTGTCTTCATTTACTTGGCCAGATTTTGCTTACTTCACTCATATTTGGAATTGCTTTTCCCATCACCAAAAGCAACAAGTGATTTCCCTCCGTCTCCCTCCCACTCCTGGAAAACTTCGAAGAACTTTGCTTCCTGTGTGTATATCTATTCTTGATTTTTTATAAAAAATGGAGCCATACAATATTTATCTTTTTGTGATTGACTTATTTCATTCAGCTTAATGTCCTCCAGATTCATCCATGTTATAAGATGTGTCATAGACTCCTCATTATTCTTTATAGTTGCATAGTATTCTACTGTATGCATGTGCCACAGTTTGTTTATCCATTCATGCATTGATCAGCACTTAAGTTGTTTCCATATTTTTGCTATTGTGAATAATGCTGCAATAAACACAGGTGTGCATATATCTATTCATGTCACTGCTCTTGTATGTAGGATATATACCTAGGACTGGGATTTCTGGTCATAATGTATTTCTATCTTTAGCTTTTTGAGGAAGTTCTATACTGTTTTCCACAGTGTTTGTACCATTTTGCAATCTCACCACCAATGTTTAAGAGTTCCAATCACCCTGCAACCTCACCAGCATTTGTTGCTTTCCGTTTGTTTGATTATTGCCATTTTTGCAGGGTGAGATAATAACTCATTGTACTTTTGATTTTCATCTCTCTCATGGCTAAGCGTCTTTTCATGTATTTGTTGGCTGCCTGAATGTCCTCTTTGGTGAAGTGTCTGTTAATGTCCTTTGCATTTTTTTTTATTGGATTGTCTTTTTATTATTGAGTTGTTGACGTTTTCTATATATTTTATAGGCCCTTATCAGATATGTCTTTGCCAAATATTTTTTCCAAGTCTGTAGGTTATCTTTTTACTCTCCTCATAAAGTCTTTTGATGAGCATAAATATTAATTTTTAGGATATCTCAGTTATCTAATTTATCTTCTTTCATTCTTTCTTTGTTAGTTTTCTTTGATGGGCTATTTATGTAGCAAATTAGGTCCCCAGTTTTGATCCTATGTTACCTTCCAGGAACTTTATAGTTTTATCTTTAACATTTAAGTCTTTGATCCATTTTGAGTCAGTTTTTGTGCATGGTGTGAGGTATGGATGGATCCTGTTTCATTTTTCTGCAAATAGATATCCAAGTTTGCCAGCAACATTTGTTAAAGAGATTGTTTCTTCTCCATTGAATGGACTTTGACTTTGATCAGCTGCCCGTAGATGGATGGATTTACTTCTGGATTCTCAGTTCTATTCCATTGGTCTATGCGACTGTCATTGAACCAATACCAGGCTGTTTTGATTACCATGGGTGTATAGTAAGTTTTGAGATCAGGAAGTGTAAGGCCTCCTACTTTGTTCTTCTCCAATATTGTTTTAGTTATCCCAGGCCTCCTTCTGGAGATTAGTTTTTCCATTTCATTAAAGAATGTTTTTGGAGTCTGGATGGGATTGCATTATATCTATAGATTACTTTTGGTCGTATTGACATTTTCACAATGTTAAATCTTCCAATCCTGGAGCATGGAATGTTTTTCCATTTATGGAGAACTTTTTTAGTTTCTTGCAGTAGTGTTTTACAGTTTTCCTTGTATAAGTCTTTTACATCCCTGGTTAGGTTTATTCCTATGTATTTTATCCTTTTGGGGGCTACTGTAAATGTTATGGATTTCTTGATTTCCTTTTCAGAGTCCCCCTTAGTGTAGAAATCCAACTAATTTTTGTGTATTGATCTTGTACTCTGCCACTTTGCTGAATCCTTCTATTAGTTCCAGTAAATTTCTCGTGGGATCTCTGGGATTTTCTATGTATAGGATCATGCTATCTGCGAATAAGGATAGTTTTACTTCTTCATTCTCAGTTCGGATACGCTTTATTCCTATTTCTTGCCTTATTGCTCTAGCTAGGACTTCCCTTATAGCGTTGAATAAGAGTGATGATAAAGGGCATCCTTTTCTCCCATTCTCAAGGGGAAGGCTCTCGATCTTTCTCCTATGAGAATAATGTTGGCTGTTGGTTTTGCATATATGCCCTTAATTATCTTGAGGAATTTCTCATCTATTCTAATTTTACCGAGAGTTTTTACCAGGAAAAGGTGTTGGGTATTATCAAATGCCATTTCTGAGTCGTTTAAGACAATCATGTGCTTCATTTCCTTTGTTTTATTTATGTGGTGAATTACGTTGATTGATTTTCTAATGCTGAACTATCCTCACATCCCTGGTATGAATCTCACTTGATCACGATGTATTATTTTTTTAATATGCTGTTGAATTCTGTTGGCTACAATTTTGTTGAGAATTTTTGTGTCTATATTCATGAGGGGTGTTGGTCTGTAATTGTTTTTTTTTTTTGAGTGTCTTTGCTTAGCTTTGGTATCAAGGTTATGCTAGCATCATAGAATAGATTAGGGAGTATTCTTTCTTTTTCTATGTTCTGGAATAGTTTGAGTAAAATTGGTGTCATCTCTTCTCTGAATGATTGGTAGAATTTTTTTTTTTTTTAATGACATCTTCAATTTATTCTTTTGTTATGGGTCTATTCAAGTTTATACCTCTATTTGTGTTAGTTTAGGTAGGTTGTGTGTTTCTAGAAATTTGCCCATTTCTTCTAGGTTTTCATATTTGTTTAAGTACCATTTTTCATAATATTTTTATGATTGTTTTTATTTCAGTTAGCTCAGTTGTAATGTCATCATGTCATCTGTCTCATTTCTTGTTTTTTTTTTTTTTTTAATATTATTTACATCTTCTTATTTTTTTCCTTTGTCAGTTTGGCCAAGGTTTGTCTGTCTTAGTGATCCTCTCAAAGAACCAACTTCTAGTCTTGTTGATTCTTTCTATTGTTTTTCTATTTTCTATTTCATTTATTCTGCTCTGATTTTTGTTATGTCCTTTCTTCTGATAACTGTGGTTTTCTTTTGCTGCTCCTCTTTTATTCATTTAAATTGTTGGGTTAAGCTGTTGATTTTGGCCCTCTCTTCTTTTTTGATGTGTGTATTTACTGCTATAAGTTATTCTCTGTGCACTTCTTCTGCAGTGTGTGTCCCAAAGGTTTTGGAATATATTGTTTTCATTCTCATTTGATTCTAAGAATTATTTAATTTCTTTTTTAATTCCTTATATTATACAATAGATTTTAATACATTCAGGTTCCAAGTATTTAATTTTTTCTTTGTTCTTTCTTTTACTGATTTCTAGTTTTATAGTATTATGATCAGAGAATATGCTTTGATTATTTCAATGTTTTTGTTTCAATGTTTATTTCAATGTTTATTCTGGCTTGTTTTGTGGCCTAAAATATGGTCTCTTCTGGAGAATGATCCATGTGCCTTGGAGAAGAATGTGTACTGTGCTGTTGTTGGGTGTGGTCTTCTACATAGGTCTGTGAAGTCTGGTTGATTGATTGTTCTGATAGTTAATGTTGTGTGTCAGCTTGGCTAGGCCATGATTCTCAGTAGTTTGGCAGTTATGATGTAGTTTGGCAGTCATATAATGGTGTAATCACCTCCATGATAAGGTCTGATATAGTGTGATCACGTCCATGATGGGATCTGCTGTGAGTAGCCAGTCAGTTGAAAAGAAATTTCTTTGGGGGTGCAGCCTACATCTGATGAAAGTGGGATTTCTAGCAAGGCTTGTGGGTTTTTGCTCACTCTGAATCTTGCAGTTGGCTTCTATTCATCTGACTTCTGGTTCTTGGAAGTTAAGCTAGCAGCTTACCTGCTGCCTTACCTGCCAGTCTTGGGATTTGTCAGTCTCCACAGCCTACTAGCCAGAAGACTGCTGTCTGACTTGCTGATCTTGGGTTCATTAGTCCCTGCAGCTAGGTGAGTCGAGAGAAACCTCCAGCCTTACCCACAGACGTGGGACTTTCCAGCCTCTACAACTGCATGAGCCATTTCCTTGCTATAAATCTCTCTACATATGTTTATATGCTTTACTGGTATTGCTTGTGTAGAGAACCCAGCCTCAGACATTTGGTACTGGGAGTGGTTCTAGAGAAACAAAATTGTAAAGATGAGTTTTCTAAATGGTTTTAAAGTCTGTTTGTCTTACAGATGTTGTTGAGGTTGCTTCTAGTAAAAAAGAGGGGACTACTAATCCATGGTGTGAGGTGACAATAGAAGTATGCAAAACATCACCACCAATAGACCAAGTATTGGCAAGAGGCAAGGCTCTAGGTGATTGCATGTTTGAATCTTTTCTATAGTTTTGTCATAATAAGAAGTATAAGGAAGCTGGTTGGTTTGTCATACTTTTGCTAGACTGGTGAAAGAAAGTGATGAGCTCAGGGCTTTAAGGTCAAAGCTCAAGCAGTGTATAAACAACCTCAAAGTTTCCACTTGTACCTTGAAAGGAAGTCTTATTTCTTGTAGTAACAGAGCTAATATTGCCAAAAACCAAACACAGAGACTTACCATAAGAGTGGCTGAATTACAAAGTCAACTGAAGACTTATGGCATTGGTTACTTAGTCATGGTGTACCTAAGAGTGAAATAGATAGGAAATCTACTAAATATTTACTTGATCTGTACAAGCAGATGAATTCTAGGTCAAGTCAAGAGCAGTCTAACTCAGAATAGAGAGTCATAGCCCTCAATCAATTCACACAGTTGAGCATGTTTACAGACCCACAGCGGAGGCCGGGTCCTCTTGAAGAAGGAGTTCATTACACTACCAAAGACTTATACCGTTAATCTTTCTCCCAGCCTTCCTCAAAGGAGTCTAAGGCTTTTATGAGACTGACTGTTCACTGGGGAAAAGGAAATATTAGAATTTTAGGGGATTATTCGATAGTGGCTCTGAACTAACACTAATTCCAGGAGACCCAAAATATCACTGTGGCTCATTAGTCAGAGTGGGTGCATATGTAGGTAAGGTTATTAATGAATCTTAGCTCATGTCCGTCTCACAGTAGGTCCAGTGGGTCCCTGAACCCATTCTGTACTGATTTTTCCCATTCTGGAATGCGTAATTGGAATAGATAGACTCAGCAACTGGCAGACCCCGCACTGGATCCCTGACAAGTGGAGTAAGGGCTATTATGGTAGGAAAAGCCAAGTGGAAGCCTTTAGAACCATCCCTACGTAGGCAAATAGTAAACCAAAAGCAATACCGCATTCCTGCAGGGATTGCAGAGATTACTGCCACTATAAAGGACTTGAAGGATGCAGGGGTGGTGCTTCTGCTAAAACTACTATCCGTGGACTTACAAGATGTCTTATCCACCGTCATGGTGTCCACACTCTGATCAAGGGACTCACTTCACAGCAAATGAAGTGCAGCAGTGGGCCCGTGATCATGGAATTCACTGGTCTTAACATGTTCCTCATCATCCTGAAGCAGCTGGCTTGGTAGAAAGATGGAATGGGCTCCTAAAGATACAATTATGGCACCAGCTAGGTGGCAATACCTTCCAGGGTTGGAGCAATGTTCTCCACGAGGCTGTATATGCTCTAAATCAGCATCCAATATACGGTGCTGTTTCTCCCATAGCCAGGATTCACGGGTCCAGGAATCAAGGGGTGGAAATGGGAGTAGTACCACTTACTATTTCCCCTGGTGACCCACTCGCAAGGTTTTTGCTTCGCGTCACTGCGACCTTATGCTCTACAGGTCTAGAGGTCTTAGTTCTAAAGGGAGGAATGCTCTCATCTGGAGACACATCACTGATTCCATTGAACTGGAAGCTAAGAATGTCACCTGGCCACTCTGGGCTCCTTATGCCTCTGAATCAACGGGCAAAGAAGGGAGTTACCATACTGGCTGGTGTGATTGATCCTGATTACCAAGAAGAAATCGGATTGATATTATATAATGGAGGTAAAGAAGAGTATGTCTGGAATGCAGGAGATCCCTTAGGGCGTCTCTTAGTACTACCATGGCTTATGATTAAAGTCAATGGAAAACTACAGCAACCCAACTCTGACATGACCCAAACCCTTCAGGAATGAACGTTTGGGTCACTCCATCAGGTAAAGAACCATGACCAGCTGAGGTGCTTGTTGAGGGCAAAGGGAATACAGAACGGGTGGTGGAGGAAGGTAGTTCTAAATACCAGTTATGTTGATGTCACCAGTTGCAGAAATGATGATTGTAATTATTATGAGTATTTCTGCTTTGTAAGTGTGCTTCAAATATTTTTGTTTTCTTCACTTATAAAATATAAGATGTAAACGGGGCTAGTGAGTTTTCAGTTGTACATGTATTAGTTATATCATGTTAGGGGCAAGTATGACTTTGTAATTGTCTTTATTCAGAGATTATGTATAGTTTGGGGAGATGTGCACAGGTGTCAAGTTGACAAGGGGTGGACTGTGATAGTTAAGATTTGTGTCAACTTGGCTGGGCCATGATTTTCAGAGTTTATATGTGATCACCCCCAAGACGGGATCTGCTGTGAGTAGCCAGTCAGTTGAAAGGGAATTTTCTTGGGCGTGTTGCCTGCATTCGAATATAAGTGGACATTCTGGCTATTGTTTGCTCTGGATCCTGCAGCTGTCTCCTATTCATTTCACCTGTGGATCTTGGGACTTGAGCTAGCAGCTTATCTGCCAATCTCGGGATTTGTCGATCTTCATAGCTTGTGAGCAAGAGCCCTGCTCACTGACCTGTCAATCTTGGGTTCTCCAGACCCTGTGGCTACGTGAATCAGAGACGCCTCTGATATGATCCAAAGACTTGGGACACTCCAGCCTCTACAGTCACTTGAGTTGTTTCCTTGATATAAATCTCTCTCTATATATATTTATATGCTTTACTGGTTTTGCTTCTCTAGAGAACACAGCCTAAGACATTCTCCAAAGGGTGACCTCAGCAGAGGAGGATTTTAACAATCAAGTAGATAGGATGATGCATTCTGTGGAAATCATTCATCCTCTTTCCCTAGCCACTCCCATTATTGCTCAATGGGTTCATGAACAAAGTGGCCATGGTTGCAGAGATGGAGGTTCCACTTACATCCATGCTGTAGCTAAGTCAGCTACATGGACTTCCACTCACCAAGGCTGACTTGGCTACAGCCACTGCTGAGTGACCAATCTTCCAACAGCAGAAACTAACACTGAGTCCCTTTTATGGCACCTTTCCTCTAGGTGATCAACCAGCCATCTGGTGGCAGGTTGATTACATTGGACTGCTTCCTTCATGGAAAGGGCAGCATTTTGTTCTTACTGGAACAGATACTTACTCTGAATATGGATTTGCCTTCCTTGCATGCAGTGCTTCTACCCAAACTACCATCCATGTACTTACAGAATGCCTTATCCACTATCATGTTATCCCACACAGCACCTCCTTGGATCAAGGTACTCACTTCACAGAAAATGAAGTTCAGCAATGTGCCCGTGCTCATGGAACTCTCTGGTCTTACCATGTTCCCTATCATCCTGAAACATCTGGCTTGGTAGAAAGATGGAATGGCCTTCTAAAGATACAATTATGGCACCAGCTAGGTGGCAATACCTTGCAGGGTTGGGGCAATGTTTTCCAGTTGGCTGTATATGGTCTAAACCAGCATCTGATATATGGTGCTGTTTCTCCCATAACCAGGATTCATAGGTCCAGGAATCAAGGGGTGGAAATGGGAGTGGCACCACTCACTATTACCTCTAGTGACCTACTTTCAACATTTTTCTTCCTGTCCCCAAATCTTATTCTCTACTTATCTAGAGGTCTTAGTTCCATGGCATAGGAGCTCCCTCCACTGGTCGCCTGGTGGGTGGGGTGGGGGGGGCAGGGGAGGGGCTTCTCTCACCGCCAGTTGCCGGTATGGCAGTGGGAGTGGACTGGTGTGTGGGGTGGCATGTGGGTGGGTGGGGCAGGCATGAGCCTCAGGTCACGGGGTCTGACATCATGGGAGCTCGCACCAGGGACTGCAGGGTAGGGATGGAGGGTGGGCACACCACTGGTGGGGAGGAAAGGAGAGGGAGGAAGGGGAGGAGCATATTCCCCCAGTCTCTGGCGTGAGCACAAGGGCACTCCCCACACAGTGCAGCCAGTGATCAGAACCTGGCCCCAACCAAATGTGAGGAGCAGGAGGCTATCCAGAGTCCGGTGGGGTGGAGGATCTCTAGCCACCAGTCCAAGGATCCTCTACTTCATGAGCCCCATCAGCCCAAATGATCAGGGACCACTGCTGGTCAGTAGCTCTGTCTCTATTTTCTGGCTCCCTCCATGCTCTATGGTCACCTGGATCCCTAGGACTCTTGCCTGCCTTCCTGCACTTTCCGTCCTTTGATCTAGTTTATGTTCTGCTTACCTTGCTTCACTCCAGGTTTGTCTACACAGTATCTCTGTCTCCTATTGGGGATTCCGTGAAGTGAAGTTGTCTTCCTGCGCTCCTCACCTAGGAATACTGCTCCCTTGTCTCAATATGGCCTTGCTGCATGAGACTGACTGGCAGGCACCTATGGTCCCTAAGTCTCCTCATTCACTGTTTTCATTCAGTTTCTCCTTCCCTTCGGTGTTCGATCTAATTCTTCATTCTTCCGTTTGTTCTTCTTGGGTTCCCAGATTGTCATCCCTATCTGTTTCACTTGGTTTCTCAGCTCTTCACTGTACCAGGATGACATGATGTGTGTGACTAAGCTGTCATCTTGGGCCTTCTCGTCAAGGTTTTTTTTTTTTTTAACTTTATTATTTCCTCATAATTTTCACTCTTTTATAATGGTTATTTTTATTTGTTACACTTTTCTTTTAACAAAAATATATACTATATGCTTTCGGTGACTATTGTTAGGGAACCAGTCTTGGGAATTTTAAATTATCTTCTCTTGTTCTTTTAAATCCAGGTCATGGTGAATATTTTTTCCTTTGTTTTATAATTTTGGATAAAAACACAGTGGTGTCTTTTTCCTGAGGGAATTCTACCTCTTCAAAGAGACTTTATGTTAACTTATTTAGTGGACCATTTTAAACAACAACAACAACACAACAAGTTACTGTGCAGAACATGGTCTCAGAGAACATCTAGCTCAATTGGCATAACACAGTTTATAAAGACATTGTTCTACATTCTACCTTGATGAGTAGCATCTGTGTTCTGAAAAGCCTGTGAGCAGCCGTCTAAGATACTCCACTGGTCTCACCCTTTTGGGAACAAGGGAGAACGAAGAGAACAGAATACAAGGAAAAGATTAGTCCAAAGGACTAATGGACCACAGCTACCAAGGCCTCCAGCAGACTGAGTCCAGTACAGCTAGATGGTGCCTGGCTACCACCACTGACTGCTCTGACCAGGATCACAATAGAGGGTCCTGGACAGAGCTGGAAAAGGATGTAGAACAGAATTCTAACTCACAAAAAAAGACCAGATTTACTGCTCTGACACACTGGAGAAACCCCGAGAGTATGACTCCCGGACAACCTTTTGGCTCAGTGGTGAAGCCCCTCCTGAAGTTCACCATTCAGCCGGGGATTGGACAGCCTCATAAAACCAAACGGGACTAGTGAGGCACAGCAGTCCAGGGACAAGGACTAGAAGGCAGGAGGGGACAGGAAAGCTGGTGGTAGGGAACCCAAGGATGAGTAAGGACAGTGCTGACATGTAATGGGGTTCTTAACCAATGTCATAGGGCAACATGTTTACTAACTGTTTAATGGGAAACTATTTTGTTCTGTAACCTTCATCTAAAGTGAGAGTAGCAGCACAACTGGAAGAACATAATCAACGTAACTGAGTTGTACATGTAGAAATTTTTGAAATGGTGTATCTTTGGCTATGAATATTTTCAGCAAAAAAAAAAGGTCCTCCAAGGCCAAGAAGGGAGCGTGTTGATATGTCATGGGGTTGTTAACCAATACCATAAAACAATATGTCTACTGTGTTTAATGAGAAAATACTTGCTTTGTAAACCTTCACCTAAAGTAGAATTAAAAATAAATAAATAAAGTTAATTCCTCATCTTGGTAATAAGGTTTTGCTTTTTTTTTTTTAAATTCCTGCTTAAGTAACCCTAATGTCCCTATATCCTGTCCTCTTGTACAGATTAAAACAGAAGCCCTGGGCATACCTGGGCATATTACCACTCCCAACATCTTTGCAAAACTCAGTTTATTATTTGTTATTTTCTCTTCTGTCCTTATTTCTTCTGTAGAGATTTTTCTCTTTATTTTCTGAGAATACAGGATTTGAGAGAAAATATATCATTAGATAAAGAGACATTTCCAAATTATAAAAAAGAAACTCAGTAGGTACATGTAACGATTCTGAATTCCTTTAATGCTCATAACAATACAGATTCAAAATTAAAATGAAAGATTGGCAGAACTAGTAAGTCTAATTCTCAATAAATAAAGAGAAGGAACAATTCTTAATGCTATAGAAAAATTGAACAAAACAAATAATAAGCTCGATCTAATGCATTATGTTTGTACCCAACAACTGTAGAAAGGAACAATTGAAATAATCAACCCCATAGATGAACACAAAGAAAGCCTAAAAGCTCACCAATGAAACAATATAAAACTGATGTCCTAAATTGGTAAATATAATTGGAAAACAATACAAAAGAGAGAAACAATTAAAAATATGGAGTTACATAAATTATGTGTTAAAATAAAGCGATTAATAAATATAACTTTAATATTTTATGTATCAAAAATGAAACCATAATATAAATTCAAAAACATTAAGAACTGAACAACAATGGAAGTATCAACTCCAACCCTTACGCTTTTTGAGTAAAACAATATTTAAAGGGAAATATCTAGCCTAAATTTTATATGCTAGAAAAGAAGAATGTTTAAAACTTAACAAGCAAAATATATAACTCAGTGAATTAGGATGAAAACACAGAAAGCAGAGCTAAGGACATAGTAAAGCTAAGAATGAAAGCCAAAGAAAAAAACTCAAAAGAGAAACAGTTGAGTTGAACATCAAAACAATAATAGTAAAGTAATAAATAAAAAGTAATGTCATTATAATTACAATTAATGATGACAAAAAAATATGATGGATCATAAAATTATTAAAAATAAGAAATGATGATATCAAGACTAAAGAATGATCTCTGGAAAATTTGATCAGGAGTTTAGTGCAAAAAATATAAGTGAAAATTGACTGATAACAACTTATAGTGTGGAGAGATATTCCCACTCACCACGCACACACGCACATTCACATGAACCAGTGCCAGACTACAGCATGCACTAGCTAGCTTAATCTCACTTTCGAACATAAACATTTTAAAAATCATTAAAAAAAGAAAGAAAGAAAACCTATACAAGCTATATATAAACAAAAGTAAAACATCATGACTAATTATGTATTTTCCCAGAAAATAAAGGATAGTTTATCATCTATTAACATGAATAAACCCATATAAGATTAAGAGAGAGAAATTTTCAAGTAGACAACTATTATTTGGTCATTTTCAATATGCATTTATGAAAAAAAATCAAACCTACCTTTGGGTTAGCAGCTGAGAGGTTAACCACTGCACCACCAGGGCTCCTTTTAACAAAAACCTTTGTTTTTGTGGTGTGCCATCGAGTGGATTCTGACCCATAGCAATGCAATAGGAAGGAGCAGAACTGCCCCATAGAGTTTTCTAGGCTGTAATCTTTATAGACAGTGCCCTGATGACTCAGTGGTTAAGTGCTCAGCTGCTAATCCAACGGTTGACAGTTCAAACCCACCAGCTGCTCCGCAGGAGAAAGGTATGGCAAAGATTTAGATTATGGCATGTTTACATACCAATGACTAAAAATTAGAAAGTGAATATTTTAAGAAATAAATAATTTACTATAGTCATAACAAATAACATTTAGGAATACATCTATCAAAAGGTAGGCAAGAGATTTCAAACAAAATTATAAAATTTTACTGGAGCATAATAGAAGGCTTAAGTGAATGAAGAAAGGTATTTCATGGATGGGAAGATTTGTAAAACTGGAAAATCTGCCCAAATAAATCTATAAATTAAATGCAATCTAATCAAACTCCCAACAGGATTTTTAATGGAACTTGACAAGGTGATCTTATAATTTTAGTGGAAAGTGGAAAAAGCCAAGAAGAGCCACAACGTTTTTTAATAATTCAATCCATGACAGAGATTTAGGCACTTGCCATTCATTTTACTAGTCGACCTAGAAATTACTGTAAATGCATATAGTTGAAATAAATATCCATTCAACGAAAAGCACTCATTTAGGCTTTTGAAGAGTTGAGACTCTACCTTAAGACTGTATTTGTAGATGTGAGGTATTTTGTTTGTTATTCATGTCAGGTTTTATTTCAATTACAATGTAGCACAATACAGTGAAAATCCATAAAAAAATAATAAAATGAGGTAGGTCAAAATTACTAATGGGAAAAAAAATTTAAGATATAGACTGACATAACCTGATTCTTAATGTATTTTTCCAGTACAGTGCTAAGGATAAAGGGTGCTTGAAAGAATTAATGAATAAATTAATGAATGATTTTCTTCAGACAGGAAATCTGTAGGCCAAAGACTTTGGATGTTTTTGTTGCCACCACGCATCTGTCAGTTTGTCCTACTGTCATGGTTTGCATGTTGCTGTGATACTGAAAGACTTTGGATAGAATTATAAAAATTTAAAAACCATTACTATGCCCCTGATGAGAAGGGGAATATTGAATTCATCTTTGTATTCCAAGTATATAGCACAGTATGCATTCAATAACCACAGATTGAATAAAATAAATCCAACAAAATCATAGCATGAGTAACAAATCTATATGAAAAACCAAACACATTGCAGTCTAGCTGATTCCAATCCATAGTGCCCCTATAGGACAGAGTAGAACTACCCCATAGGTTTTCCAAGGAGCAGCTGGTGGATTTGAACTGCTGACCTTTTGGTTAGCAGCTGAGCTCTTAACCATGGCACCACCAGGGCTCCTAGGTACCCATTTATTTAGGTGCTGACAAAAGGTGGGCAAATGTAAGGTTTTTAAAATACTTGCCCTACACTAATCTTTCAACAATTCTAAATATGTGGCACCCTGGGTAGGAATGAGACTAATGATGAGTTCACAAAGTTGTCAATCGTGATGTTGTCAATCATTATATTTTAGACAACAGTTTACTGACAAGGTGCTAGTGCAGGTTCTGTATTACAAGATGAAAAATCCCTAAGTGTGGCTGGCAGTAACTAACTAAGAATGAAAAGAAGTGGGAGCAAAATTAACTTAGTGAATAAGAGAAATAAAGGGGATAGTTTAATATTACCATAAGACTTTTTTTGTTTGAATTCTAACACTAAACCACTAAAAATCTGACACTTCATTAGATGGTATAAGAAAATATTTCCTTCAACATTTTATATTACTTATATCTGGAAAAATTTTAAAAAAACATGGTTAGAGATTGTCATGGATTGAATTGTGCCCCCCCGAATATTCCCAGTATTGTGTGATTGTACTCCATTTTGTGATATGATGCAATTATCCTCCATTTTGTGATGTGTTATATAAATCCTAACTGCTGCCTGTGGTTATGTTAATGAGGATTAGGTTACATCAATGAGGATTAGGTTATGTTTGTTATGTTAATTAGGCAAGATTAAGGTGTATCTTGAGTCACCACCCTTACTCAAGTCACCACCATTACTCGAGTCACAACTTTTATCTCACAAAACATAAAAGGAGAGAGAAGTGAGCAGAGAGGAGGGGTCCTGACTACCACCAAGAAGAAGAGACGGGAGTGCAGCAGGTCCTTTGCACCCAGGGTCCCTGTGCTGAGAACATCCTACACCCAGGAGCCAGAGAGCTGTAACACGGAGATAGCAGTGGCAGCAAAGTGGTAATAGCAGAACCAGGACACCAGCAGAAAATGGCACAGCTGGTGTGCTGACCCACAGAGAGAGAGAGCTGAGTGCCTTCTGAACAAGGCACACTGGAATAATGGGGTGCCTCTGGGCCCTTATTGGTGGAGTTGAAGAGCTTTGTAACACTTGCTTAAGCAAGGCAGAGGCCAGGTGGAGCCGAGGAGTCAAGGGGTTGAGGGCTGAGAGAAAGAGAAAGGCCTGCTTGCAGGCATGTCTGAGAAGTTGTTGTGACTGAAGAACTATATCCGGAGTCATTTCTGATCCTGAATAGTAACATGTTACACTAAGATCCATGGAGATCTCCAAGAAATGTCAGACTCACAGATGCTGAAAGGAGACAAGAACCTTCCCTCAGAGCCAACAGAGAAAAAGCCTTTCCCTAGAGCTGGCGCCCTGAATTTGGTCTTCTAGCCACTTAGAACGTGAGAGAATAAGTTTCTGTTTGTTAAAGCCATTCTCTTGTGACTGTTCCATTATAGCAGAACTAGATAACTATGACAGAGATGATTTCCAGTTTTCTTCAGTTTTTCGGTATAACTCATAAATACTATCAAACTGATCATATGTGGAAATAGTTGAAAATACTTCCACTCAGAAGGTAGTATGGGCCAGACTACAACCAAGGTCATATCTGGACACTGGAAGGGATAGAAATGCCTCATCCCAACTCCTCAAGAGGAGTTCTGTATATTCTGTTTAGGATCACCCATCTCCAACTTCCATAATTTCACTAGAACCAAAGAGGGACCCTCAAAGCATTACATCAATCACCCATCAACACTCCTCTATTTCCTCATCCCTCATTAACACCCAGTGCCTTAATATCACAATCTGCCTTGTGACCAACAAGCAAAAAAATTCAATATGATCTTTACCTATGTCTACATAACTAAACTCAAGAAACCCCCAGTTAAACCCCCATCTTCTAGACCTTTTCCCCATACAAATATGTACATCCGATTTTCTGAACTATCTTCCACTCTTCTTTACTTCTGAAAGGCTTCCACTGAATTGTTTGAACACATACATGGTCAGTACATCAGTAATCCTCACATATACTCAACTTGCTCTCTGACATTCTCTTCACCCTATTTCTCTGTTTTGATAACTAAGGAGCCCTGGTGGCACAGTGGTTAAGTGCTTGGCTGCTAATCAAAAGGTCAGTGATTCAAACCCACCAGCCACTCCATGGGAGAAAGATGTGGCAGTCTGCTTCTGTAAAGATTACAGCCTTGGAAACCCTATGGGCAGTTCTACTCTGTCCTGTAGGGTTGGTATGAGGCGGAGTCAACTTAATGGCAACTGATGTGTGTGGGTATTTCTCTAACTAAAATCAAGACACTTCTACGTATCTGTTTCTTAGACTGCCTTGTCACTAGCTTCAAGTTTAGATTTTTCCAAGTTCCTGATCATTCACCCAAAATGTTAGCCACTGTCTATGAATCAGGTAGATGAATATCTCAAGCCATTTCATCTTCCAGCCAGTATGGACATGATGTAGTGACTGGCATTTGACAACTTGGAGCTTTTCCTTTCTCCATAGCCCTTAAAAGACACTGCTTAGTGAGAATTTAAACCATAGCAGTCAGTCAACTGAATGCTAGTTGCAACATACCATGAGGATCCATTTGTTAATTGTACCTGAATTCCTTCTTCCATCATAAATATGTGGTCAAGAATTCCCCATGAGGCCATGGGTACAGCAGAAATAGGTGTTGTAGATCCATTTACTCACCCATTCAATTCTAACTCTACTTTGATAAGATTTCCTGCATACCATTTTCCATTTGAAGATAGATTCCTACTGCACATGCCCAATCTCGTTGTTTGGTTGATCATATACCAGAGACATGAAACCTTTTCAAATGATATAGTTACTTAAAGTCCAGTGTCTGGTCTCTACCAGAGTGACTAGCAAGCCAGGAGCTGCTTTTAAAATATACAATACCTCTCTTACCTCATACTCTTCTACTTTCTCATCTTTCACTCCTCTCCAGCCACAATGACCTGTTTTATATTCCTCAAATATATTAAGTGTGTTCCTTACCTCTGGGTTTTTATATCTTCAGTTATCTTTTTCCTTTAACACTCTTGCCTTAATATCTATATGAATTGCAACCTCACCTTCTTTGCATATCTGATCCTAAAATGTCTTCTCTGTGATGGCTTATCTGGTATGAGTTTAAAATAGAAACACTCATCCCCACCTCCATAATTCCTAATCCTTTCTGTGCCATATTTTTTCTCAGAGAACTTCTGCCTATCTAAAGTGTTACATGTTTTATTTGTTTAATTTTTTATTCTCTGCATGCACCATTAGAATGTAACTTCCATGAGCGTATGGATTTCTGTCTATTTTGCTGATAATGTATCTTCAGGGAGTACCCAATGCTAAATATTTGTTGAGTAAATGAATGAGTTGTATACATCATTTTTCCCTTCTAATCTTACTACTTATATTGACTGTCTCAATTTCCCTTCTTTTTCTTCTATGTCCTAGTAAGATTCTGCACATAATTATTGCATCATGTAAGTTATCTAAATTAAATTTTGAATGTAACATTAGAACTATTTGGGAAATAAATGTCATGTTGCTTAAAGCAATCTTCAAAAAAGATTACTTTCTGAGTCTCCACAATATGAGATAAATCTAAAGTGAAAGAGATCATTCTGGTAATTTAAATACAGTAATCTTTGTAATTTCCTAAACACATGTATCCACATTATGGTCAAATACTCATAGCCATAGCAAAGACCACATAGTACAAATTATAATACATGTTTCACTCAAATAGCTTTTAGTATTATTCTGTCTTTTGAGATATTCCCTTCCAGAAATTACAAAAGCTGTTTATATATCATAAGTAACAGTTTAAAGAAAACTGGTACAATGATAGTTTAAAGGAAAACAGCTGTGAGGTGACAGGCATGTTTAACTTAAATCTCTGCAACATCCACATAAAAATTATGAATTTCAGAGAATATTCTTTCTAGGACAGAAGTGGTAAATAACTGTTTAGACCTGAAGAATTTTAAGTATTGTTCAAAGTGGTTTTCAGTATGAGAAACTGGAGAAATTAAAGAGAACATTCCCATATCCATTTTCTTCATCATTTATTGACTTTTATTATGTTTTGTTACTGTTGGTGTATACTTAATATTATATTGAAAATAAATATATCCCATAACTGGCCAATTCTACAAAGTTTCTTTTTATCTTAAATTATCAGACCTTTTCTCATTGTTTTGAGAGCAGTAATATTTATTCATTAATTATTCCATACCTAATTCCAAAAATCACCATCACCCATCTGTCAGTTTCTTGTACTGATGCAGTGGCTGCAACAACGTACTCAAACATATTGTGGTGATGGTGCAGGACTGGGCAATGTTTAGTTCTGTTATACATGAGGTCATTATGAATTGGAGACAACTTGACAGTGTCTAACAGCAATTCAAAAAAAGAAGGTTTTTGAGGGCTCACAACAAAGATGCAGCTTATACCAAGCAGAAACCACTGAAAAAAGTATAAAAAGTCATGTGTTAGTGAGGGCAAAAGAGGTAAGAAAGTGTTAGGGGTAATAAATAGATAATTACTTCAAATACACAGACTACATTTATGAGAACTAAATTAAATGCCTCTTTCCCCTTGATTTTCATATTCTGAAGTTCTTATTCCTATACAGTCTGCTTTTGCTCATTGATTTATCACTTTTTTTTTTTTTTTTAAAATCCGTGGGCAAAGTCTGTTAAGCAAATTGAATTATACTAACAGAAGTCTTTCCTATATTGTGACCCTGGTTTAGAGTTTATGCTAGTCCTGAATGGAACTTGTTTTCAAGCCAGTGACGACATATTGAGCTCTTGGTTCACATATATCAGAAAATAAAACATAGCTATATTTGTGTTAGTAAAATAATTTTATAAAATATTTTACTTCATTCTCCTTGGCATTTATTCAAGACATTGTATGACTCTTACCAAGGTAACCAATTGAAGTGGAAATTAATAGATTTTTTTCAAATGCTAACAGTGTTCTAAACTCCAATCCCCGCAGCCTTAATTACCATAGTGTAACTCACTCATTTTTCACTTTCTCTAAAAATGTGAAAAGTGTACCTGTTTTTCTACACAAATTGCTTAAATTTAGGAGCCTGAATGTATTACAAACCTGTGAAATTCTACGTGGAGAAAACACAAAGATAAATAGGACTCAGTCACTGTCACAAAAGATTTCAGAGTAGGCTAAGGATGACTCACATATGCTAAGATTACTATAAAATTGTTAAGTGAATTTAATTGCAGAGGTGCAGATAGTTATGAAGGATGTTATCTGGGTTTATTTAGTCTATGTCTGGAAGGAGGTGGAGGCATAGGATGACTCCAAAGTCAATGGCACCTAAAATCAATTAAGAGCATTGAGTAAAAGTATGGTCACCAAGGTGGTTGGGAAGAACATTCCTGGCAGAGGAGACAACTCAAACTAAGGAACAGGTGAAATATGATGTGTGAAGTGTGAATAAAGGCATAAAAAATGAAATAAGTTTTGTGGATTTCGGTGTAGAAAAGTAGACTGGTGTTTGATCATAACATGGGAGCCAGCCTGGCTACACGAGTCTGCAATCTAGGCTGTTGCACAGGGTCCTGCTCTTGGTTTAATGTTCTGCCCTCACTGTCTTGAAATTTTTAATTTTTTCAACGGAGTTCAACATTTTTATTATTACTGGGCCCATCAAATTATATGGTTGTTTCTGGGTGAGTCAAGAATGGCAACAACTAAGACCGGAGAGGAGAGCCAAGGACTAGATCATTGATGACTTTATGTGTCATAGAAAGTAGCTAGTCATTTATTCTTGTGGATACACAAAGCCACTAAAGGGTTTTATATGAGGAAATAATGTGATGTGATTTACATCTTAGCATATGTATAGATAGTGACAGGTAAGATATGTAAGTAGGTGTATACTGTTAGGAGATAACGGGAATACAAATTAATGACATGGTAGTAAGGATAAAAATGAGGAAAACTATTCAAGATAAAGAGATAAATGTGTGTGCATTTAACAATTTTAAGATTCAAGAAAGAAATACTTCAAAGTTAATTCCCACTATGCTAGCTGTGAGTACTTGGTATCAGTAACTGTAATAAAGAGTATCAGAAGAGGTGACATTCTGCAAAGAAAAAGGATTTCAGACTTGAACATATTGTCAATAAGTGCTTTATGTCACTTGAAGATATGTTATTGACTTAGTTTCCATTAGTTGAAATCATAAGAACAATTGAAATTACCCAAAGACTTAAAAGATGGGTTAAAACAGAGGACAAAATGCTAAGGAAATTGGAAGAAACTTGCAAAGAGGTGTGGGTAGAGCAGGTAGAAACAGGCATCTGCAGTTTTCACAGATGCAGTGGGCATACAAAAAGTGGAATGAAACACATGGAAAATACATCTAGGATATTCAATAAGTTGAAATGAAAAAAAATCCATTAAATTTTGCAATCATTGACATATATACATATATATGTATCAGTGATGGTGAACTGACTACATAATATCATACAAGGAAGTGGAAATTGTAAGAAACAGTAAAAAAAAGTGAACAAAAAATAGGACAGAACAAGGAAATATTGACTGAAGAGGGTTATGAGATCATGGTAGGTGATTTTTATTTATTTATTTTTAATTTTTTTCATTTTGGGAGGTACTTAGAATGTTCGTGACCCGTGGGGAGAAGCTAATAGATAAGAAGGGACTAAGGATACGAAAACACAAAAATCAAACCCACTGCCGTGGAGTCCATTTTGACCTATAGCAACCTTCTAGGACAGAGTAGTAACTGCCCCATAAGGTTTCCAAGGCTATAAGTCTTTATGGAAGCAGACTGCCACATCTTTCTCCCATGGAGCGGCTGGTGGGTTTGGACTGTAGACCTTTCAGTTAGTAGCTGGAGCGTTTTAACCACTGCTCCACCAGTGCTCCTAATTAAAGATCCGAAAGTGAGGAGATAAACAATACAGTAGAGATGAGATGGATGATGGAGAAAGGAGGCGGCTGTTCTGCAGCTGTGATTTTTCTCCAGCTGCACTCTATTCCAGCACACGGGAGAGGGAAATCAGGTACTAATACTCATTCAGAACCAGAGTTTCACTCATGACATTAGTCAAATACAGAAGTCTTCCCTGCTGCACAAAACCAGAATACCTTATCATCTCCGCAGTGGGTGGACAGTGGTGGCTCAGTGGTAGAAGTGTCACCCTCAATGCAGGAGACCTGGATTGGATTTCTGGCCAAATTACCTTAGCACAGCCACTACTCGTCTGTCAGTGGATACTTGCATGATGCTATGATGCTAAACAGGTTTCAGTGAGGCTTCCAAACTAAGATAGAATAGGAACAAAGGCATGGTGATCTACTTTTGATAAATTAGCCAATGAAAACCCTATAGATCACAACAGTCTGATCACATAGTGCATGGGGTTGCCATACGAGTCAGGGACCAACTCAGTGTTAGCTAGCAACAACAATCATGTTCTTCATGATTAGAATATTCATCCTGCTTCTGCAAACTTCTTGAGGATGTAGTATGACTATTTCTCACTCTATATGAGATTTGTCACTTAATAGTTGCTCAACAAGCATTTGTGAAGGAGGGAAAAACACAATTAAGGCCCAGAGGTGCCAAACAACCTGGTATGTAAAGTAGTAATTTAGTGTGGCTGGTAGCGCACTGAGTATGAGACTGCTAAGGTGGAAAAAGTCTAAGTTACAGAAAATTTTAAATTTCGGGTTAGGTACCAGAAACTTTTTCCTGTATCCGAATTATTGTAATAGTAGCCCAAGAACAAATCCAATTTTTTTTTTTTTTAATTTTGTATGGCCCTGGTGAGCAAAGAATATTTAAAGCAGCACAAAATTTTTAAAAGTTCATGTGAAAATCTGTATTTCAAAAGCCTTAAAAGAAGTCAGAAGGTTTAGCATCACTCCATTTATAATTTTGCATAAATCAGTATATTATTCTGCTTTCAGAGGTGATTCTGAAGAGCTTTGAAGCATCTTTTTGTAACGGTCTCCAGCAGGCAGCGGAACTTAATATCTACTAAGCAGAGACATCTGTGCCATTCTCTATAGCTAAAAGTTTAGCGAAAATAGGCAACACGCTTTTGTACACAAATTCAGGATTTCCTGGGAAAGGTTTTTAGGGCAGTGGAGGGATAGAAACAGGCTTATTTCAAGAAATCATTGAAAATAATGAAGGATGACTCAGATATTCTCTCTCGCACGCTCTCTCTGTCTCTATCTCTCGCTCTTCTGTCTTACTGCGATATCCTAAGTCCAGTGACTTCACTGCTATTTTTGAGTTTTGGTCTATAAATTTAAAAAAAAAAAAAAGTGGAACTAAAAAAATTGCATTTTAGTTCTAGAGGATATCACAATGTTAATGATACTGTAGATATCACTAGGACTTTTTTTTTTTTCCCCCTGGTAGAAGCACTGCAATGTTTCGAAGGACTACTGTTTTAGAATTTCACAAGTTTAAGCACAGTGGAAGGATAACTCTTCAAGGTGAGACAGGTAACGTCTTCACCTTCTTTTTATTTAGTTATAGCACAGACAAAATTTGTCATTTCTCTCCTATCATTAAAGTGAGAACCAGTATTAAAAGATAATAATTAGAGAATAATCAAGGTGGATTTTCATGTGGAAAATAATTTGATATTTTATTATAAAGGGAAATATGAGCTGTTAAAAAATTAGGTCCTTTACATATTTTGAAAACTCAGTGATGTATTAAAACTCTTATCTGTGAAAATCTTTCTTTTAATTGAGCTTTAAGTGCAAGTTTATAATTTAAGTTAGTTTCTCGTACAAAAATTTATACACACATTGTTATGTGACCCTAGTTGCTCTCCCTGTACTGTGACAGCACGCTCCTTTCCACCTCAGATTTCCCGTGTCCATTCGACCAGCTCTTCACCCTCTCTGACTTCTCATCTTGCCTCTGAACAGGAGCTGCCCGTTTAGTCTCATGTATCTTCTTGAGCTAAGAAGCACGCTCTTCACGGGTATCACCTTCTGTCCCCTAGATGCACTCTAATCTTTGTCTGAAGAGTTGGCCTCAGGAATGGTTTTAGTTTTGGGCTAACAGAGAGTCTGCGGGAAATGTCTTCTGAGGTCCCTCCAGTCTCAGTCAGATTATTAAGTCTAGATTTTTTACTAGAATTTGAGTTCCATACCCTACTTTTCTCCTGCTCCGTCAGGGACTCTCTGTTGTGTTCCCTGTCAGGGCGGTCATTGGTGACAGCCAGGCACCATCTAATTCTTCTGGTCTCAGGCTGACGGAGTCTCTGGTTTATATGGCCGTTTCTGTCTTTTGAGCTAATATTTTCCTTGTGTCTTTGGTGTTCTTCATTCTCCTTTGCTCCAGGTAGGTTGGGACCAATTCATGCATCTTAGATGGCCACTTGCTAGCTTTTAAGACCCCAGATGCCACTCATCAAAGTGGAATGCAGAACATTTTCTTAATAAACTTTGTTATGCCAGTTGACCTAGATGTCCCCTGAAACCATGGTCCCCAGACACCCGCCTCTGCTACTCTGTCCCTCGAAGTGGTTGGTTTTAATTCAGGGAACTTCTTAGCTTTTGGTTTAGCACAGTTGTGCTAACTTCCCCTGTAGTGTGTGTTGTCCTTCCTTTCACCTAAGATAATTCTTGTCTACTATCTAGTTAGTGAATAACCCTCTCCCTCCCTCCCCACCCTCATAAACATCAAAGAATGTTTTCTTCTTTTTAAACCATTTCTTGAGTTCTTATAATAGTGATCTTATACAATATTTGTCCTTTTATGACTGACTAATTTCACTCAGCATAATGCCTTCCAGGTTCCTCCATGTTATGTTTCACGGATTCATCTTTCTTCTTTACTGTTGCATAGTATTCCATTGTGTGAAATACCATAATTTGTTTACCCATTCGTCTGTTGATGGGCACCTAGGATGTTTCCATCTTTTTGTTATTATGAACAGTGCTGCAATGAACATGGGTGTGTATATATCTATCCATGTAATGGCTCTTATTTCTCTAAAATATATTTCAAGGAGGGGGATTGCTGGATAGTATGGTACTTTTATTTCTAGATTTTTAAGGAAGTACCAAATCAATTTCCAAAGTGGTTATACCATTTTACATTCCCAACAACAGAGTATAAGTGTTCCAGTCTCTATGCAACCTCTCCAACATTTATTGTTTTGTGTTTTTTGGATTAATGCTAGCCTTGTTGGGGTGAGATGGTATCTCATTGTAGTTTTGATTTGCATTTCTCCAATGACTAATGACGGTGAGCATTTCCTCATGTGTCTGTTAGCTGCCTGAATATGTTCTTTGGTGAAGTGCCAGTTCATATCCTCTGCCAGTTTTTAACTGGGTTGTTTTTTTTGTTGTTGAGGTTTTGCAGTATCTTATAGATTGTAGAGATTAGACGTCGACTGGATTTGTCGTAGCCAAAAATTTTTTTCCAGTCTGTAGGTGAAGTCATTTGATGAGCAGAAGTGTTTGATTTTTAGGACCTCCCAGTTGTTTAGTTTGTCTTGTCATGTTTGTGCATTGTTGCTTACAGTTTGTATTCTGTTTATGTCATCTACTAGGGCTCCTAGCATTGTCTCTATTTTTTCTTCCATGATCTTTATCTTTTTAGATTTTATATTTAGGTCTTGGATCCATTTTGAGTTAGCTTTTGTGCATGGTGTGAGGTATGGGTCTTGTTTCAGTTTTTTGCAGGTGGCTATCCACTTATGCCAGCACCATTTGTTAAAGAGACTCTTTTCCCCAATTTATGGACTTTGGGACTTTGTCAAATATCAGCTGCTCATAGGTGGATGAATTTATGTCTGGATTCTCAATTCTGTTCCATTGGTCTATGCATCTGTTGTTGTGCCAGTACTAGCCTGTTTTCACTACCACGGCAGTATAATAGGTTCTAAAATCAGGTAGTGTGAGGCCTCCCACTTTGTCCTTCTTCTTCAGTAATGCTTTACTTATCTGGGTTCTCTTTTCTTTCCGTATGAAGTTGGTGATTTCTTTCTCTATCTCTTTAAAAATGCTGTTGGAATTTGGATCGAGATTGCATTGCATCTGTAGATCATTTGGGGTATAATTGACATTTTCACAATGTTGAGTCTTCCTATTTATGATCAAGGTAAGTTTTTCCATTTATGCAGGTATCATTTGGTTTCTTGCAGTAGTGTCTTGTAGTTTTCGTTGTATACGTCTTTTACGTATCTGATTAAATTTATTCCTAAGTATTTTATCTTCTTGGAGGCTATTGTAAATGGTATTGATTTGGTGATTTCCTCTTGGAAGTTCTCTTTGTTGGTGTGGAGGAATCCAACTGATTTTTGTATGTTTATCCTGTATCCGGATACTTTACAGAAATCTTCTATTAGTTCCAACAGTTTTCTTGTGGATTCTTTGGGGTTTTCTGTATATAAGATCATTATCATCTGCAAATAGAGATACTTTGACTTCTTGCCTACTGATTTGGATGCCCTTTATTTCTTTTTCTAGCCTAATTGCTCTGGCTAGGACCTCCAGCACAATGTTGAATAAGAGTGGTGATAAAGGGCATTCTTGTCTGCTTCCCATTCTCAAGGGGAATACTTTCAAACTCTCTCCATTTAGGATGATGTTGGCTATGGCTTTGTATAAATGCCCTTAATTATGCTGAAGAATTTCCCTTCTGTTCTTATTTTACTTAGAGTGTTTATCATGAATGGATGTTGGACCTTGTCAAATGCTTTTCTGCATCGATTTATAAGATCATGTGGTTCTTATCTTTTATTTTATTAATGTGATGGATTACATTGATTGTTTTTCTAATGTTGAACCATCCCTGCATACCTGTTATAAATCCTACTTGATCATGGTGAATTACTTTTTTGACATGTTGTTGAATTCTATTGGTTAGAATTTTGTGGAGGATTTTTTCGTTAATGTTCATGAGGGATATTAATCTATAATTTTCTTTTTTTGTGGTGTCTTTACCTGGTTTTGTTATCAGGGATATGCTGGCTTCATAGAATGAGCTTGGGAGTATTCTGTCCTTTTCTATGCTCTGAAATGCCTTTAATATTAGTGATGTTAACTCTTCTCTGAAAGTTTGGTAGAATTCTCCAGTGAAACTGTCAGGGCCAGAGGTTTTTTATTTTGGGAGTTTTTTTAATTACCTTTTCAATCTCTTCTTTTGTTATGAGTTTATTTAGTTGTTCTACCTCTGTTTGTGTTAGTTTAGGTAGGTAGTGAGTTTCTAGAAATTTGTCGATTTCCTGTAGGTTTTCAAATTTGTTAGAGTACAATTTTGCATAGTAATCTGTTATGATTCTTTTAATTTCAGTTGGGTCTGTTGTGATATTACCCGTCTTATTTCTTAAATGGGTTATTTGCTTCCTCTTCTGTTTTTCTTTTGTCTGTTTGGCCAATGCTTTATTGATTTTGTTGATCTTTACAAAAAGAACCAGAGTTTGGTCTTGTTAACTCTTTCAATTGTTTTTCTATTCTCTACTTCATTTAATTCTGTTCTAATTCTTATTATTTCCTTTCTTTTGGCACCAGAGGCCTTCTTTTGCTGCTGCTGTCTTTTTACTTGTTCAAGTTGAAGGGTTAATGTTTTGTTTTTGGTCCTTTCTTCTTTTTGGATGTGTGCATTTTTTTCTGTAAATTGACCTCTGAGCACTGTTTTTGCTGTATCCCAAAGGTCCTGGTAGGATGTATTTTAATTCTCATCTGATTCTTTGTATTTCTTTATTCCATCCTTAATTTCTCCTATAACCTAGTAGTTTTTGAGTAAGGTGTTGTTCATTTCTATGTGTTAGAATTTTTTTCCTTGCTTTTTCTGTAATTGATTTCTACCTTTATGGCTTTATGGTCAGAAAAGATGCTTTGTAATTTTTCAATGCTTTGGATTCTGTTAAGCCTTGTTTTATGGCCTAATATGTGGTCCACTCTGGAGAATGTTCCATATGCATTGGAAAAGAAAGTATACTTGGCTACTGTTGGGTGGAGTGTTTGGTGTATGTATATGAGATCAAGTTGGTTGATTTTAGCATTTAGATCTTCCCTGTCTTTATTGACCTATTTCTGGATGTTCTGTCCTTCACCAAAAATGGTGTGTTGAAGTCTCCTACTGTTATTGTGGAGCTGTCTATCTCTTTTTTCAATGCTGTTAGAGTTTGTTTCATGTATTTTGGAGCCCTGTCATTTGGTGCATAAATATTTGTTATAGCTGTGTCCTCCTGGTGTATTGACTAGTTAGTCATTACATAGAATCTTTCCTTATCCTTTGTGGTGGATTTTACTTTAAAGTCGATTTTGTCAGAGATTAATATTGCCACTCCTGTTCTTTTCTGAGCTTTGTTTGCTTAATATATATGTATTTTTCCATCGTTTGAGTTTTATTTTGTTTGCATCTTTAAGCCTAAGGTGTATCTCTTGTCGACAGCATATAGACGGATCATGTTTTTTTATCCATTCTGCCACTCTCTGTCTCTTTATTGGTGTGTTTAGTCCATTTACATTCAGCATAAATATTGATATGTATGATTTTAGTGCTGTCTTTTTGATGTCTTTTTTTGTATGTGTGTTGTTGACAGTTTCTTTATTCTACTTAATTTTCTGTGCTACATTGTTTTTCTTTATGTATTTTCTTTTCATCTTTTTCATTGTTGTTGATTTTGCATTTGCTTTGCCTTTTATGTTTTTCTTGGTTTTTATTTTGATGTGTAGGATTGTTAGTTTCCTTTGTTGTTACCTTAATATTTATCCTTATTTTTCTAAGTTAGACCACTTTTTTATTTCTTTATATTGCCTTGACTTCCTCTCCATATGAAAGATCTATAAATACATTTTTTTGTCCCTCTTTTTTTTTTAATGTTGTCATCTTTTCCATATTGATGTCTCTGTTTCCCTGCTTTTAGTGTTTTAGATTGGATTTAATTTTGTGACTTCTCTATCTGGGTTTATATCTGGTTACTCTGTTCTCTGTTCTAGTCTTGGGGTCTTGTCTGATGCTATTGATTTTCTAACCAGAGGACTCCCTTTAGTATGTTTTTGTAATTTTGGTTTGGTTTTTGCAAATTCCCTAATCTTCTGTTTATCTGGAAATGCCCTAATTTAGCCATCATATTTGAGAGACAGTTTTGCTGGAAATATAATTCTTGGCTGGCAATTTTTTTCTTTCATGTCTTCTTGCTACATGGTTTCTGCTGAGTAGTCCTTTCTTAGTCTTATTGACTCTCCTTTGTAGATGACATTTCGTTTGCCCTGAGCCGCTCTTAAAATTCTCTCTTTTATCTTTGTTTTTGTCAAGTTTGTTTATAGTATGTCTTGGTGACTTTCTTTTGGGATCTACCTTATGTGGGGTTTGATGAGCATCTTGGATAGAGACCTTCTCATCTTTCATGATATCAGGGAAGTTTTCTGTCAATGTATCTTCAACAATTCTCTCTGTATTTTCTGTTATCCTCCTCTGTTCTGGTACTCTAGTCACTCATAGGTTATTCCTCTTAATAGAGTCCCACATAATTTTTAGGGTTTCTTCATTTTTGAAAATTATTTTATCTGATTTTTCGTCAAATAAGTTGGTGTTAGTGCTTTATCTTCACTTTGACTAATTCTGACTTCCAATGCCTCAGTTCTGTTCCTATGACTTTTTACTGAGTTGTCTAATTCTGAAATATTATTGTTAATCTTCTGAATTTCTGTTTCTTCTCCCTGTGGATTCTTTCAGCCTGTTAAATTTGTCATTATGCTCTTCTCTAATATTTTTAAGTCCTCTATTGCTTTGTCTGTGTGTACCTTGGCTTGTTGTGTATTTTGCCTTGTCTCCTTCCTGATCTCTTGAAGAGTTCTGCATATTAACCTTTTGTAGTATACCTATGGTGATTCCAAGAAGTTCTCTTCCTCTGGAAAATTTCTTGATTTTTTGTTTTGGGAGCTTGCTGAAGCCATCATGGTCTGCCTGTTTATGTGTTTTGATATTGACTGTTGTCTCCCAGCCATCAATAAGTTATTATATTTATTTAATGTTTGCTTGCTGTGTCCTATCTTCTTGTTTTTTTTTTCTGTTTTGATATGCTCAAATATGCTCGTGAGAGCTAATTTGATTATTGGCACCTTTGAAGTTCTAACATCCTGTCACTAAGTTGTTAGATCTGTTACTAGGTATGTGATACCAGGAGTCCCTTTACTTTTCTTCTATGGATCCATCTCAGGTGTCAAGGTAGTGGGTCACCAAGTGTGTGGTGCAAGCTCTTACCTATAGTCCTAGACGGGCAGGAGTGATTTGTGTAGGCACAGGTATCTGGCTGCACAGGTATCAGGCAGGGGCCTGATCTCTGCCCCCAAGTGTCTGGGATTTAAGCATGTCCCTGTTCCCTAGAGCACATAGGTGTGTGGGTTTTGCAGCCGTACTATAGACACACAATGCTCTTGGCTGTAAGGCTTGGGAGGCACCACTTATTCTTGGACCCTGTCACAGGTGGCCAGGTAGCATGGGTTGAGCCAGCAGTCCTCAGGCCCCTGATGTGTGTAGGTGAAAACCCTGCTTATTGGGTAGAAAAGTGTCAAATGTCACGAACCTGTCTCTTCACCATAGAGCTGATACAGTTGAAGTTAGGCTTCATGTATATACCAGGTTGTACTGTGGTAATGAGGACCTACAGTGTTCACCCACACAGGTCTATTCAGGGGTGAAAGACATTTGAAGTCCATGGACCCCTTATGCGTCTGCCCAGGCAAAGGAGCTGTGCCTACCCTTAGTTCTTGGTTTAGGGGAGCCGGCAGATTATTTTTTTTCCTGTTTGTTAATTTGTTCCCTTTCTAAGGCCATGAGAATGGCACAGGGGGTGTGACAGGTCCTACTTCTGGCCCAGGGGACTTGGCAGTCGCTGAAGTCAGCCCAGGACCCAGTGCAGAGTAGGGAGGGGGCAGGTGAATGGGAGCAAGGTTTTTCCCAAAGGGGGTGTTTTTTGATCTTCACAGTAGGTCAGAGGCATGTACTTATCTTTTGCCAATTAAATGCTGCTTTTCACTGGTTCTGGAGGCGTGAGTAGACTCTCTGCTGCTGGGTCTCTTCCGATGTTGAAAATCACTCTTGTGTGCTACTGCTTGCTTCACTGTGCACACCAGATGATCCGGCCTGAAGGATACCAGCTCCTGCCACATCAGGTCTGGCAAGTCCTCACTGCTTCTGAACTATCTCTCCCTTCCCCTGCCACTCAGTCTGATTCCTCAACTTTGCCTTTGATGTTCAGGCCTCCTAGATTGTAATATATAATTGATTCACTTGTTTTTTCAGGTCTTTGTTGTAAGAGGGACCACAGGAAGCATCTGACTACTCTGCCTTCTTGGCCCTGCCTCCTGTCTGTGAAAATCTTAATACATGACTTTGCAAATTGAGCATAAATTTTAGGAAATTTATTTTAAGTATTTTTTCTATCATTAATGTAGAATCAGTTTTAGGTCAAATATATTCTTGAAGCAAGTGTTCATAGCAACATTGGGAGCAGCATTTCTATTTTTATTGACTATTTCTAAATTTCTTAATGGTGTTGGCTTTTGTGCCATCAGAATATAGCTACAACCGCAAAAATTATGAAATTTTATAAATCTGCTGCCACACATTATTTTATCAACCCAAGGAAAATCTTTGATTTCTGTTAGGGTTCAGTTAATTGTAGCTTAACTTAGCAGCTAGCATTTAGGTCAATTAAAGAAGATTTCAGAGTTTCCTCAGAGGGTTCTTTTAAATATACATTTAAGAGGGATCTCTCATTTAAAAATATGAACTCCCTTTGTGTTAACCAGTTGGCATTGAGTTGATACTGACTGATAGCAACCCCATGTGTGTCAGAGTAGAACTGGGCTCCATAGGGTTTTCAATGGCTGATTTTTCTGTAATAGATTGCCAGAATTTTCTTCATAGGTGACTCAGGGGGGACTTGAACCACCAAACTCCTGATTAGCAGTCAAGTGTGTTAACCTTTTGCACCTTTTATGTTAAAAAATATTTTTATCTCTTGATGCAAAAATAGTATTTTAAAGTGGAACAAAATATCTGTACTATGATAATATATTTTAGATATTAACTGCTGATGAAATGTTAACATTGGGTCAAGTTCCAATTTTTAGATAATGTCTTATAACTGAACCATGAAGTAAATTGTAGAAACTCATTTAATCACCTTTACTTTTCCCTAGAAAACAAATATAAAATAAATAAAATATTTCAACAGCCTAATTTTATTAAAATTACTGATGAGGTAAATGAATATATAAAAGATTCCTAGTCTGTTAGTGCAAGATTTTTAGAGCATATTTTAAAAATTTAACTTCTAAATAAAATGTCAAAAAGAAATTCAGACTGTCACCCCTAATGTAACATCTTAAATGAAAAATGTTTTAATGTCTGAATTTACTGTGTTCTCATAAAATGTTATTATAAACCATAAGCATTTAAATTATTAATAATGAAAAAATGCTCATTTTATTTATTATTTTTATATGGCACCATAATTACAAATTGTTATACTTATTTATCTGTATAAATTTACAGTCCCATACTACTTAATATATATTTGAATTTAGTGTGCTGTGCTTATATAAAAATATAAATCCAAGCATATATGCATCTCATATTTGCTTCATCAAGTCTTGACATATTGATTTAATTTTTGCATTTGTTTATCAGTGATCTATGGAAGGGTTATCCAATTTTTGCAGTGTTTTCTCATATCAGTGTTTTAGTGTTACTGCAGTTCTATAAACAAAAAAATCACACCTGTGAGCTGCCAATCAAGGCATCTCAAAAGGAATTCAATAATCATTTACGAAATTCACAATTTAATGAATATATAAGTGGAATGAATAAAATTTATAAGCGGAATATGTAGGTGCTCATCAAAACATATTCACTGTTAATATACATAAAAAACACTACCAGGTACATACAATATGCTCAAAAATGTTTGTTAACTGAAAACAAATGAGTGTGAGCATATGTGTGTGTAATTTTAGAGTTTTATATCATTCATTGTTTTAAAATCATCCAAGCTTTCTTCAGCCAATCAGCCCAATTCCAGTAAAAATGCCCATATTCATTTTCACTATGTTCTACTTTTACATAGAAAATAAACAAAAATAAAATAAGATTCAGCATTATTTAAATTACTAACGGTAATAATATAAATGATAGTCTGTATCTGGAAAAGAGTGGAGAGCTCAGACCAAGTTAACTTCGAATTATAATTTTCAGGAGGTTGGTGTAGCTTTAGTTTGTCTTAATTGCTAAATAAATTACTTTATTTCTGAGTAATGATGGACCACCCTGAAGAGCTGTAGCATTTTTTGGTAGCACTGTGTAAGATTAAACTGAAATATAAAAAAGGATCCTTTCATAATTATCTTTAAACAGTGTTAATCAAATCCAAAAATCACTAGCCAATTAAATGTGTCAGATTTAAGAAATTTATATGTTACACTACAAAACATGAAATAATCTTTTTTCTAGCCGATAAGCTATGAAGTGTTGTACCTGAAGTAACTTCAGAGTTTGAGGAATAGTATGTCCTTAGAATGTCCTTATTAACTAGATTTTCTGGCCAATTAAATGTTAGCCAGAAAGAAAGTTGTTTATGTCAAACATTTTTCTAAAATGCTCAAATAAACTTATACTACTTTGTAGGAGTCCTTATATTTACTCAAACATTTAAAATTTTGGGAGGCTTAGCATTTTGCCAATAACTAGGATGAAAGATGTACATGTAGTAGGGGTAAGATTTTGAACAGTTTTTGTGAATATACCAGGGCATTTATTCTTTTCTGCCAAAATCCATGATGGTAGGCATTGCCCCTTAAAATTCAATGTATATTGGCTTGTCTTACTAGGCAAAGATCTCATTCCTCTCTCACTGTTGAAATTTGGCTCAGGATCAGATTTTCTTCTGTATTTAATGTGTCAAACAAGTATTGGCTATTGAAAATCTTCATAGTGAAGGTTAATGAATTTAGAACATCAATTCAAAGTTAGGTTTTGTATAGTAGGTATGAATAGTAGCTATACAATAAATATGATCTAGATTTCTTTAAATTTTGCTAATTTTCGACTGGGCTCTTGATCCCACCAGACTGGAAGAAAATGCTGCATTGGTTATTTGTGGAACCTTCACTCACCTCTGTGGATCCACCAAGGTTCTTGAGTTTTGTACAGTACCAAAGAGTGGTGTTGCATGTAGGGGATGGGTGAGAGTGGTGGGGTGGAAGAATCCCCACAGTGGATTTCTGTACAGAGACCACTGTGACATCTGTTAGAATGTCTAATACAGTCTTGAGGCTTTATGCTATTCTCCTGTCAACTGTGGACATACAATTCTTTGGAAAGAATTATAAGCACAAATGATTATAGTCCAGTTTCTTTTCCTTCATTTTGGAGTTTTATTCCCTCATCCTTGTGCTTCTAAGGGTCTCCAAAACCTAGATCCCCTTTCTTCTCTCCAGTCATGAGTCTGAGCTCTTCTCCACATCTTAGATAAATTATCTCCTTCCCAATGTTTCTTTAGACGTATTTTCTCTCTCTTTAATGTTTCATCAGAGGCACTTTGTAAAATCCTCTCTATGGGTTTAGAATTCTGGAAAGAATAACTGAGTAAGGACATCTTGTTGGCAACTATGCTTTCACCACAGTCACAAACCTACCCTCATGCAAACAAGAATAGGAAAAGAAGTAGTGAAAAATCCAGGGGAAAAAAATCTTAAAAATTACCGTAAGAGGTAAAAAAACAAAAACAAAAACAAAAAACAAAAACAAAAAAACACACTTAAATGTTCACAAGAAAGAAATCTTTCTTATTACCTCTAATACATGTGATTTTCTCAAGCCCCATAAATTGACCTTAATCTCCAAATTCATCCTGATGTGTGTTAGGAGAAAAAACAAGCAAACAAACAAAGAAGTAAATTTGAAAATTATCAATTTAAAGGATCATAGTTTTTAAGTTTAAAAAAATATATATTGTTCTTGTTAATGCTCAGATGCTCACCATTTCTGACCCTCTACTTGGTGTCGGGATTGGAGGAAGACATTAACAACCTGCAATATGCAGAGGACAAAATCTTGCTTTCTGAAAGCTGAGACGACTTGAAGTACTTACTGATGAAGGTTTAAGACTACAGTCTTCAGTATGGATTAGACTTCAACATAAAGAAAACAGAAATCATCACAATTGGACCAATAAGCACCATCATGATAAACAGAGAAAATATTGAAGTTATCAAGGATTTCATTTTACTTGCATCCACAATCAACGCCCATAGAAGCAGCAGTCAAGGAATCAAACACATTGCATTGGGCAAATCTGCTGCAAAAGACCTCTTTAAAGCGTTAAAAAACAAAGATGTCACTCTGAGGACTAGGGTGCACCTGATGCAAGCCATGCTATTTTCAATTGCCTCATATGCATCTGAAAGCTGGACAGTGATTAAGGAAGACCAAAGAAGAATTGATGCCTTTGAACTGTGGCATTGGCAAAGAATATTGAATGTACACGGACTGCCAGAAGAATGAACAAACCTGTCCTGGAAGAAGTACAGCCAGAATGCTCCTTAGAAGCAAGGATGGTGAGACTTCTCTTAAGTACTTTAGACATATTATCAGGAGTGACTAGTCCCTGGAGAAGAACACTATGCTTGCTAAAGTACAGGATTAGTGAAAAGGGGAAGTCTCGTGTCTAAACGAAATGGATTGACAAGTGGCTGCAACAATGGGTTCAAAAGGTAACAACGATTGTGAAGATGGTGCACGACCGAGTAATGTTTTGTTTTGTTGTACCTAAGGTCACTATGATTCAGAATCAACTCAACAGTGCCTAACAACAACAACTCCTTTCCAAGATGGTGTTTCAATGTGTCAAAGGGATGTCATATGTGTATGATGTTCTGGATATTTGTTGTGGAGTGGCTAGTCTGTTCTTGGATATGGACTGGTGGCACTTGAGCAGAAACTTGTCCTGACTGGCTACTCAGAGACCTTTTTTTTTTAAGCATCTACTATTGTTGTTTGTGGCTCTAATCATTTTCTTTATTTATAAAACCCCACAGATGAGGTCTCTTGGTCTTGACATCAAGCCTTTTCTTAACTTTTAGCCTTCTTAGCATCTGTAAGTTCCCTTACCAGACTAAACAGGATGCTCTGGATCCCCTAAGGGCTATGTTTAGGCTAGAAAGAACTAGAAAAGCTTCCCAGAATCACCTCCCTGGCAACCTAATAGCCCAGTGATAGTATTGCCCATGCCATGTAAATCTCAGTTTTTAGAGAGTTTTTTTCTGAGCAGCTTTTCTCAACATTAGCTGCATATTACAAACACTTGGAAAGTGTTAAAAATATGGATACCCAGGTCCGACAACCACATTGGAATTGGCAAAAGACTTGGGCTTGCTGTTTTCTCTTTGTTCGTGATTTCCCTACATCATATCCAATTTTCTGCAGGTCAGCTTTAATGGCATCAAGGCTATTCCTTTAAAATTAATGGATAAAATGTATGATTTAATTTATTAGAAGTGGCTCTTGATATGTGAGTGGAAGCTAATGGAAAATAAGACTTCTTAGGCAAACTTTGCATTTCAGGATGATTGCCTTGGTGCAGATTAAAAAACAAAAAATATTAAAAATATTAACAATTGTAAAAACTTCTAACTGTGAAACAAATCTAGCTACTGGCTTTTTTGTTCCTGGCTGCACTGCCTCCCCTCCCCCCTTTTTTAAGAGCTTTATGGTAGGTCTTGGACTATCTGGAAACATGATTCACGGAAGAAATAAAAACTCATCAAAGTAACAGCTTCCAAATGTAATTATGGTTACATTATCTGTCTATAAGTATATTCAATAACAGTCATCATGTGCATTAACATATTGTAGTAGTTAGGATGTCCAGCTCTGCCCTCAGACAGACTTGGTCAACCATTTTTTTATGTGAACATACCACTCAACTACTTTCAGTCCATGTGGTTTGGGTGGAAATGCCTCCACTGTTAGTTCAAAGAATGACAGCACAATATCATAATTACTGCATAGACTTCAGAGCCAGAGTGCCTCTGATGAAACTCCAGTTCTGTCATTTGACACTTGTGCTAATTTTGTCAAAATAATTAACCTCTCTCTCAGTTTTCTCACTGATATAATGTGGATAGTAGGTGGCACAAAAGGCTAAGCCCTCACTTACTAGCTGAAAAGTTGGCAGTTCTAACCCACCAAGAGGTGCCTCAGAAGACAGGCCTGGCAATCTACTTCCGAAAGGTCACAACCTTGAAAACCCTATAAAGTAGTTCTACTCTACACACATGGGTCTCCATGAGTCAGAATCTACTTGATAGCAATTAATAACAACAACAATAATAGTGTACACTATATCATAATGGCTGTTCTGAGAATTGATAAATTAATCAATTCAAAGTTCTTACAATTCTTAAAGTAAGCACTATATGTATTACCTGCTATGATTATCATTATTATCTTTATTATTACTATGGACACAATTACATTGTTACAACTAGTGCAAGTCAATCAACATATCTCATCCTTATTGTTTTAGGGATGACTATCATTCAATTTAGACAATGAGAATCAAGCCAAGACTTCAACATGTTGAGGGATAAAAATTTCTCTTTTCCCTGCATTTAAGTTGGGAGAATGTCTGGTTGAATTTGGGCCATCATTTTGTGACCATAAGGGACTAGATAATGACAATTCATGAAAGAGAGAAGATGCATAGTGAGAAATTGAGACTCTTAATCCTGTTCATATACTTTAAGCATTAAGCTGCCCTTTTAAACAATGCTCTTCTAGAAAACTTTATTTATGTGAACCAATATTTGTCCTATTTACTTCAGAAAATGTGGATTGAGTTTTTTGTTCTTTTGTGATCAAAGAGTGCTGAGAAACACTAAACCTATGGTATAGCATTCTTGTGAAGAATAAATGAGATAATCTATGTAAAGAGTTCAGCATAACATCTGGCAGTTAAGTTCATTTTCTAAGTACATTTTAGCTATCGTTAGTAACAATTTTTTTTTAATGTTAACAGAATATGTGATGAATACCTGAAATATAAATCAGCTGATTTAATTTAAATGTAATTTAAATTATGAAAATATGTGTCTTCAATGATGGTGTTTTTATCTTGAGTCTGTCCTGCTTTTAGTGATTTCTCAATCTTTTATTTTTTATTGTTTAGTTTAAGTTAAAGTTTACAATTCAAGTTAGTCTCTCATACAAAAATTTATACATACATTGCTATGTGACCCTAGTTGCTCTCCCTGTACTGTGACAGCACACTCATCCTTTCCACCCGATTTTCTGTGTCCATTCAACCAGTTCCTAACCCTCTCTGCCTTCTCATCTCACCTCCAGACAGAAGCTGCCCATTTAGTCTCATGTATCTACTTGAGCTAAGAAGCACACTCTTCATGAGTATCATTTTATGTCCCACAGTCCAGTCCAATCTTTGTCTGAAGAGTTGGCCTCAGGAATGGTTTTAGTTCTGGGTTGACAGAGTCTGGGGTCCATGCTTTCTGGGGTTCTTCCAGTCTCAGACAGACAATAAAATCTGGTCTTTTTAATGGAATTTGAGTTCTGTACCCCAATTCTCTCCTGCTCCGTCAGGGACTGTCTGTTGTGTTCCCTGTCAGGGGGTCATTGGTGATAGCCAGGCACCATCTAGTTCTTCTGTCTCAGGCTGATGGAGTCTCTGGTTTATGTGGCCCTTTCTGTCTCTTGGGCTAATATTTTCCTTGTGTCTTTGGTGTTCTTCATTCTCCTTTGCTCCAGGTAGATTGGGACCAATTGACGCATCTTAGAAGGTCACTTGCTAGCTTTTAAGACCCCAGATGCCACTCATCAAAGTGGAATGCAGAACATTTTCTTAACAAACTTTGTTATGCCAGTTGACCCAGATGTCCCCTGAAACCATGGTCCCCAGACACCCGCCTCTGCTACTCTGTCCCTCGAAGTGTTTGATTTTACTAAGGAAACTTCTCAACTTTTGGTTTAGTCCAGTTGTGCTAACTTCCCTGTAGTGTGTGTTGTCCTTCCTTTCACCTAAGATAATGCTTGTCTACTTTCTAGTTGGTGAATAACCCTCTCCCTCCCTTCCCACCCTCATAAACATCAAAGATTGTTTTCTTCTGTGTTTAAACCATTTCTTGAGTTCTTATAATAGAGATCTTATACAATATTTGTCCTTTTATGACTGACTAATTTCACTCAGCATAATGCCTTCCAGGTTCCTCCATGTTATGTTTCACAGATTTATCTTTGTTCTTTACTGCTGCCTAATATTCCATTGTGTGAATATACCATAATTTGTTTATCCATTTGTCTGTTGATGGGCACCTAGGTTGTTTCCAGCTTTTTGCTATCGTGAACAGCGCTGCAATGAACATGGGTGTGCATGTATCTATTCATGTGACATCTCTTATTTCTCTAGGATATATTCCAGTGAGCGAGATTGCTGGATCATATGGTACTTCTATTTCTAGCTTTTTAAGGAAGCGCCAAATGGATTTCCAAAGTGGTTGTACCATTTTACATTCTCACCAACAGTGTATAAGTGTTCCAATCTCTCCACAACCTCGTCAACATTTATTATTTTGTGTTTTTTGGATTAATGCTAGCCTTGTTGGGGTGAGATGGTATCTCATTTTAGTTTTGATTTGCATTTCTCTAATAGCTAATGATCATGAACATTTCTTCATGAGTCTGTAAGCCTCCTGAATATCTTCTTTGGCGAAGTGCCTGTTCATATCCTTTGCCCATTTTTTAATTGGGTTATTTGTCCTTTCATTGTTGAGGTTTTGCAGTATCTTCAAGATTTTAAAGATCGGACGCTGATCGAATTTGTCGTAGCCAAAAATTTTTTCCCAGTCTGTAGACTGTCTTTTGACTCTTTTGGTGAAGTCTTTTGATGAGCATAATAGTTGATTTTTAGGAGCTCCCAGTTATCTAGTCTCTCTTCTGGTGCTTGTGTATTGTTACTTATGGTTAGTATTCTGTTGATGCCACGTATTAACGCTTCTAGCATTGTCCCTATTTTTTCTTCCATGATCTTTATAGTTTTTGATTTTATATTTAGGTTTTTGATCCACTTTGACTTAGTTTTTGTGGATGGTGTGAGGTATGGGTCTTGTTTCAGTTTTTTGCTGCCCATAGGTGGATGAATTTATGATTGGATTCTCAATTCTGTTCCACTGGTCTATGTATCTGTTGTACCACTACCAGGCTGTTTTGACTACCGTGGCAGTATAATAGGTTCTAATATCAGGTAGTGTGAGGCCTCCCACTTTGCTCTTCTTCTTGAGTAAAGCTTTACTTCTCCAGGGACTTTCCCTTTCCATATAAAGTTGATAATTTATTTCTTCATCTCATTAAAAAATGCTGTTGGAATTTGGATCGAGATTGCATTGTATCTGTAGATCACTTTGGGAAGAATTGACATTTTCATAATGTTGAGTCGTCCTATCCATGAGCAAGGTATGTTTTTCCACTTATGCAGGTCTCTTGGTTTCTTGCAGTAGTGTCTTGTAGTTTTCATTGTCTAGGTCTTTTACGTCTCTGGTTAGATTTATTCCTAAGTATTTTATCTTCTTGGGGGCTATTGTGAATAGTATTGATTTGGTGATTTCCTCTTTGAAGTTCTCCTTGTTGGTGTAGAGGAATCCAACTGATTTTTGAATGTTTGTCTTATATCCTGATATTTGCTGAAATCTTCTATTGGTTCCAGTAGTTTTCTTGTGGATTCTTTGGGGTTTTCTGTGTATAAGATCATACCATCTGCAAATAGAGATACTTTTACTTCTTCCCTACCAATTTGGGTGTCGTTTATTTCTTTTTCTAGCCAACTTGCTCTGGCTAGAACATTCAGCACAATGTTGAATAAGAGTGGTGATAAAGGGCATCCTTGTCTGGTTCCTGTTCTCAAGGGACTACTTTCGATCTCTCTCCATTTAGGATGATATTGGCTGTTGGCTTTGTATAAATGTCCTTAATTATGCTGAGGAATTTCCCTTCTATTCCTATTTTGCTGAGAGTTTTTATCATGAATGGGTGTTGGACTTTGTCAAATGCCTTTTCTGCATCAATTGATAA
>NW_004444174.1:442566-465198 GCF_000243295.1 Trichechus manatus latirostris
TGATTTCATTCTCATTTGATTCTATGAATTTCTTTATTCCATCCTTAATTTCTTCTATAACCCAGTAGTTTTTGAGGAAGGTGTTGTTCAGTTTCCATGTGTTTTATTTTTTTTTTTCCTTGCTTTTTCTGTTATTGATTTCTACTTTTATGGCTTTAGGGTCAGAAAAGATGCTTTGTAATATATTCATGCTTTGGATTTTGTCAAGGCTTGCTTTATGGCCTAATGTGTGGTCTATTCTGGGGAATATTCCATGTGCATTGGAAAAGAAAGCATACTTGGCTACTGTTGAGTGTTTGGTATATGTCTATGAGATCAAGTTGGTTGATTGTAGCATTTAGCTCTTCCATGTCTTTGTTGAGCTTCTTTATGGATGTTCTGTCCTTCACCAAAATTGGTGTGTTGAAGTCTCCTACTACTATTGTGGAGCTGTCTATCTCTCTTTTCAATGCAGTTAGAGTTCGTTTTATGTATTTTGGAACCCTGTCATTGGGTGCGTAAATATTTATTATAATTATGTCCTTCTGGTGTATTGACCCTTTAATCATTATATAGTGTCCTTCCTTATCCTTTGTGGGGGATTTTACTTTAAAGTCTATTTTGTCAGAGATTAATATTGCCTCTCCTAGTCTTTTCTGAGTGTTGTTTGCTTCATATATATTTTTTCCATCCTTAGAGTTTTAGTTCGTTTAAATCTTTAAGTCTAAGGTCTGTCTCTTGCAGGCAGCATATAGACGGATGGTGTTTTTTAATCCAATCTGCCACTCTCTGTCACTTTATTGGTGCATTTAGTCCATTTACATTCAGTGTAATTATTGATAAGTATGAGTTTAGTGCTGTCAGTTTGGTTTTTTTTGTGTGTGTTGTTCACGGTTTCTTTGTTGCACTTAATTTTCTGTGCTGAGTCATTCTTCTTTATGTATTTTCTTTTCATCTTTTTCATTGTTGTTGATTTTGTGTTTACTGAGTCTATACTTTTCTTTTTTTTTTTTATTTTGACTTGTAGGATTGTTAGTTTCCTTTGTGGTTACCTTAATATTTACCCCTGTTTTCCTATGTTTATACCAGTCTTTTATTTCTTTATCTCACCTTGACTTCCTCTCCATATGAAAAATCTTTGTCTACAGTTTTTAGTTCCTCTATCCTCTATTTTGTTTTAATGTTGTCATATTACATATTTACATATTTCCCTATTTTCAGTGTTTTAGGTTTGATTTCTTTTTGTGACTTCCCTATCTGGGTTAATATCTGGTTGCTCTGTCCTGTGTTCTAGTCTTGAGTTGTTATCTGATGTTACTGATTTTCTAACCGAAGACTCCCTTTAGTATTTCTTGTAATTTTTGTTTGTTTTTTGCAAATTCCCTAAACTTCTGTTTATCTAGAAATGCCATAATTTTGCCACCATATTTGAGAGACAGTTTTGCTGGATATATAATTCCTGGCTGGCATTTTTTTTTTCCTTCTAGGCTTTATATATGTCATGCCTTTGCCTTCTTGCTTGCATGGTTTCTGCTGAGTAGTCCTTTCTTAGTCTTATTGACTTTTCTTTGTAGATGACTTCTCATTTATCCCTAGCAGCTCTTAAAATTCTCTCTTTATCTTTGGTTTTGGCAAGTTTGATTATAGTATGCATTGGTGACTTCCTTTTGGGATCTACCTTATGTGGGTTTCGATGAGCATCTTGGATAGATATCTTCTCACCTTTCACGATATCAGGGAAGTTTTCTGCCAACAAATTTTCAACAATTCTGTCTGTATTTTCTGTTATCCCCCCTGTTCTGGTACTCCAATCGCTCATAGGTTGTTCGTCTTGATAGAATCCCACAAAATTCTTAGCATTTCTTCCTTTTTTTAAATCCTTTTATCTGATTTTTCCACAAATAAGTTGGTGTAAAGTGCTTTATCTTCAGTCTCACTAATTCTGACTTCCTTTGTCTCAATTCTGCTCCTATGACTTTCTATTAATTTGTCTCATTCTGAAATTTTATTGTTAATCTTCTGGATTTCTGATTCCTGTTTTTCTATAGATTTTTGCAGCCTGTTTAATTTGTCATTATACTCTTCTCTAATGTTTTTAAGTTCCTCTATTTCATGTTCTGCATTTTGTCTAATTTCCTTCCTAATATCTTGAAGAGTTCTGTATATTAATCTTTTGTATTCTGCCTTCAGTAATTCGAAGAAATTTTCTTCCTCTAGAAAATTTCTAGATTCTTTATTTTGGGAGCTTGCTGAAGCCATCATGGTCTGCCTCTTTATGTGATTTGATATTGACTGTTGTCTCTGAGCCATCAGTAGGTTATTATATTTATTTATTTTATGTTTGCTTACTGTGTCCTAGCTTCTTGTTTTGTTCTGATATACCCAAATGGGCTACTTGTGTGAGCTAGCAGCACCCCTGAAGCTCCCGCAGGTGGCCAGATCTGCCACTAAGTATGTGAGCCCAGGAGTCTGTGCATTCCTCCTGTATGGATTCAGCTCAGGTATCTAGGTAGTCAGCCAAAAAGTGTGTGGTGCAGTCTCTCACCTACAGTCCTAGACAGGCATGGGTGATTGGTCTAGGCATAAGCATCTGGCTGCAGCAGGGGGACACATGCTGAGCAAGGTGGGGGGCTGATCACTGCCCCCAAGTGTCCAGGAGGAAAGTGTGTCCCTGTTCCCTAGAGTGCTTAGATGGTGGGTTTTGCAGCTTACTATGACTATGAGCACCGAGTGCTGTTGGGTGTAAGGACTTGGAGGCACCTCTTAGTCTTGGGCCCTTATCGTAGGTGGCTAGGTGGTGTGAGTGGAGCCACCAGTCCTCAGGCCCATGACGTGGGTAGATGAAGATTCTGCTTAATGGACAGAGCAGTGTCAAATGTCATGAACCTGCCACTTCACTGCTGAATCAGTTGAAGTTAGACTTCAAGGGTATATCCTGTTATACTGTGGTAATGAGGGCCTATGCTGCTGAAATGTGCCCACACAAATCTATGCAGGGGAAAAGTCACTCAGCATCTATGGCTCTCTTATGCCTGTGCCTAGATAAAGGAGCTGTGCTTACCCTGAGTTACTGGTTTAGGAGAGCTGGCAGATTGTTTTTTCTCCATGTTTGTTAATTTGTTTCCTCTCCAAGGCAGGGAGAATGGCTCATGGCACGTGACGGGTCCTACTTCTGGCCCAGGATACTCGTCAATCTCTGAAGCCATCACTACCCAGTGTGGAGCAGGGAGCAGGGAGGTAAATCGGAGAGAGGTTTTTCTCTAAGCGGGGTGTTTTTGATCCGTGCAGTAGGCCAGATGCAAGTACTTATCTTTTGCTGATTGAGGGCTACTTCTCACTTGTTCTGGATGACCGAGTAGATTCTGTGCTGCTGGGTCTCTCTCAATGTGGAAAACGCCTCCCAAGTGCTGCTTCTTGCCTGCCTGACTGCGCGCCTGGAGATGATCTGGGCTGAAGGGCTCCGGCTCCTGCCAGGTCAGGTCTGGCAACTCCTTGCTGCTTCTGAACCATCTCTCCCTCCCCCTACCACTCAGTCCAATTCCTCAACTTTGCCTTTGATTTTTGGTGCTTCTAGATTTTCATATATAATCAATTAACTTGTTTTTTCAGGTCTTTGTTGTAAGAGGGATCACTGGAAACGTCTGACTACTCTGCCATCTTGGCCCTACATCCAATCTTTTATTATATTTTATTTTTTACAGGAAAATTACTTGAACATTAATACATTTCTAGTCATCTACAGATTTTCAAGTAATTGATAATATCTTCTTCAAGCTTTCCAAGTATAAACGAATACTGGTTTTCTCAATTTAAATTGTTGATTTCATAGACTGGCTACAGAGGCATGAGAAATTCATTCTTTACAAGAACTCTTTTGAAGTCACAGTTACTTTGTATGTTGATTTATGATTTCCTTCAAAAGGTAGCACAGTAGTTTCTCCATAATGTCTGGCAATAACATCTGTATCATAATGTTATTCACAAGGCAGATCATTTGATTTTTCATTCCTTCTTTGAAAACTACATATGTACTTGGGTTTTAAGAAGCAGAAATCAACTCTAGCCAATTTAAGGAGAAAAAAGGAAATTTATTGAAAGGATTCATGACAACTCATAGATAAAAAGGAAAAGCAAAACAATCATTTCTTGCAATGGACATAAACCCAGAAAGTTTTCAGGAATAAGGGGGCAATCTGCCCATGACACTGGCATTGGTGTGCTCCAGCCCCTCCCATCTCTTCTCCTTGTGTCACTGATCAAAGTTCAAATTTCTGGGACAGACATCACAGTGACCTGCAGTGGAAAGTGGTATTTTCACAAAAAAAAATTTAGCATTTTTTAATGCATAATAAACAAAATAAACAAATAAAAATAAAAGCAGATAAAAGATTGAAGGTGACCAAAAACAGGAGATATGCACTCCAATCTATAGCCTAAACTCCTCAGCCTGATACTAAAATCTTCCCCTCTCATGACACTAATCTGTCTTTTAAGACTCATCTCATTTTATTTCTCTCCATGACCACTTGACTGTAGCTGGCACGACATATATTCATGTTCAAATAATTTTCCTGGGAAGGAACAAAATATTTAAAATATACCAAAAGAAGGATAGACTCAGGATAAAAACAAAATCAAGTAAGAGACTATTCTCTAGCCAAACTGCAGGACTTTCTTCATTTTAAATATAGTTCAGATCTTCCCAAATTCTACAGCGTTTAGAGGGGTTTTCTGTCCCTGAATGAGTCACATCATCTAGTGAAATTCTTCCTATCAAGCTCTGGCTGTAGTTCCGTCTCCTTCAGAGGTCTTTCCTTATCCTGAATTAAATATAAACTTATTGAGGGCAGGATCCACATTTATGTACAATTTTCCATAGAAAGTAGCACTGTATCTAGAACAAATAAAATATTGAAAAATTTGTTGTTTAATTGTTGAAATAATACTTTCTGCATTCCTGGCAATTCCTCTTTTACAGTTTCTCTAACATCTGTCTCCTCTGATTTCCAGCTCTACCTTACCAGATCAGTGTTCCTATCCATTCTCTATTATTTAGTAATTTTCTGTCAGCTTCCATACCCATAAACTCCCCCCTTCCGGCCTGCACTAAACATCAGGGCCCTGCTCATACCTTTACCATCATCCCCTTGCTTGCTGATTGAAAATGGTTGTTAATCTAAAATATTTATAGAGTACCCTGTTCTAAGGACAACCTGAATTTCTGGCCCTATTTAATTATTATTTCAACCTATTCAGTCATTATTTCTTTCTTCCATTTCTTATTTATTTTCTTCCATTATGTCTACATTCCAATACAGCAGAACTATTGCTACATATGTATGTAAACTAAGCTTTCCTACATTTCCAACCATACCTTTGTAATTTCCCCTATCTGGAATGGCCTTCTCTCCTAAATCAGCATGTCCAAATCATCTACATATATTTCTAGGCTCATTTCTGAGTACACAGTTTAATCATTTTTAAGTAAAAGTTTAAGCAATATGACATACTAAGTGTTAGAGATGCAAGGATGAATTACAGCAGCCTCTGTCCTCAGTGTAAAAGAGATAAGAGAAAAATAATCTTATAGAGGTAATTTATGAACGCAGTGATATGTGAATAAAGAAGAGTGATATTTGATTAATTTTAGGAGATAAGAAGGGGTTTCAAAAGAAAGTATAATTATTTTGTTTTATTTTTTGATAAGTTATTAGGAATGTGTCAGACAACCAGAAGGAGGTACACTGAAGGCTAAGAGAGGAATATGTGCAAAGATATGGGGCATGCGAGCACGTGGTGCTTTTGGGAGAGGAACATCATTTGTTAGGTCTAGAGCTCAGAATTGAGGGGCATAATTCTGAAGTGAACTTGCTGGTGGGCAAAAAGAGGAAAAGGACTTGCCTTAAATCCTAATTCAGTTAAATGCAACAAAATATTTATTGAGAACTTCTCTGTGTTTAGGATTATAGATAATTAAAAAATTATCAGAGAAAATTTCCTATTAAAAGTTTACTGATCAGTTAGGAAGATAAGACAGAAAACAAGATCAACTATATGTGAATAAGGCCTAATGTAAGTGGCCTGCAGAGTTATTCCTTTAGAAACTCAGATGTGGAGGGAGCAATATAAGTCACACATGAAGAGGAGATGTCTTTATACAGGTGCCAGACCAGGACATATTTTTACATTTTGTGTTTTAGACAAGAGAGGGACCTTTTAAGTGTAAAAAGCATTCCCGAAAAGAAGAAAAGTTTGACAAGAGGTTTGGAGATAAAAAGGAGCCCTGCTGGTGCAGTGGATAAGTGCTCAGCTGCGAACTGAAAAGCTGGTGGTTCTAACTTACCAGTTGCTCCACAGGAGAAGGATGCGGCAGTTTACTCCCATAAACATTATAACCTTGGAAACCCTATGGGGCAGTTCTGCTCTGTCCTATAGGGTGACTATGAGTAGAAATCAACTTAACAGCACTGAATTTGATTTGGTTTGGAGGTAAAAGAAAGTGTATTTCATGAAAAATGAAACCACTGACCAATTTGGAGCAGACAGTTACAACAACACAACACATTTAGTTCCCTGACATCAGTGCCTTCTCCTTGCTCTTTTTGGAAGAAAAGAAAATAAATTTTTATTTTTTTGACATCACTAGTTAATATCTATTTATCTTTCAAAGCCCAGTTTCTAAGTACTTCTTTTGTTAGAAGCTTTTCTTGACCAACCGGTACACTCCCTACAAAATCACTCTTTTATCTATGTTTGGTAGCACTTTATACAGAATTCTTCATAGTATCTACCACATTGTATTTTACTCTTCACCTGCTGCTTTTCTGAAATTTTACAATGCAAAGATAATCTTCTATTCGTCTTTGTTCCCTTAGCATGTAACAAACCACCTGGCATATAGCAGGTATGAATGTTGAATGCTTATAAATGTTGAAGGGCTGTAAGGGGGCATTATACCGCTAAAGAAAGAATAAGCCCAGGAACAAAATTGAGTCACATGTTGGGGATCTTTGTTAAATGATCTTAGAAGGCTGGAAATACAGGAATTTGTGTTATGTACTCATTCTTTACTCAGAGTATTAATACTCACTGGTCATTGGTAAGGTTATACACTTTAAATCACTAGAGAAAAAGGTGAAATTTGGAGTATCTCAAATATGAAAGAAAAGCAAAGATGTCACCTTGAAGGCTAAGGAGCACTTGACCCAAGCCATGGTATTTTCAATCGCATCATATGCATGCGAAAGCTGGACAACGAATAAGGAAGACCGAAGAAGAATTGACGCCTTCGAATTGTGGTGTTGGTGAAGAATATTGAATATATCATGGACTGCCAAAAGAATGAACAAATCTGTCTTGGAAGAAGTACGACCAAAATGCTTCTTAAAAGGAAAGATGGCAAGACTATGTCTTACACACTTTGGACATGTTGTCAGGAGGGATCAGTCCCTGGAGAAGGACATCATGCTTGGTAAAGTAGAGGGTCAGAGAAAAGGAGGAAGACCCTCAATGAGATGGATTGACAGTGGCTGCAGCAACGGGTTCAAGCATAACAATGATTGTGAGGATGGTGCAGGACCAGGCAGTGTTTGGTTCTGTGGTGCATAGGGTCGCTATGAGTCAGAATCGATTTGACGGCACCTAACAATAACAACAAATATTAAAAGCTTTTTTAAAATGGTGTATTATAATTTTCTTACATTAGTAGATGACTGGGTCAGTATTAAAAGTCTAAATTAATAATGCCTTTTAATTAAAATTATGTTAAATAAATTATGTTTAATTTTGCTACTATTACATTTATGCATTGAATATATTATTTTCACTAAAAATATAAAATAAATGATCTTGATAGAGTTCATATTTGATATTCCAAACACTAGAAAATTGTGCTTTAAGTAGCTTATTTAACATAGTATGATCTTCGTAAAATTTACATATTTCACCACAGAATTTGATTTTCCTTAAGACTGAAATTTTATTCTTAAAGCTATTATCTAATTTTATTTACAAACAATAAAAACTCATCATGTATACTTGAAATTGTATTAAAATTTGCCATATACTTTACCCTTTGAAAGACTAACAGTTTGTGTCTCTCATTCAAATTAGTATTTGAGAGAAGATGTATTAAAAAATAGCAGATATTTCAGTCTCATAGCAAGGGAATATTGCTGTTCATTCTCTTGGAATCAATACACTGCATTCATTTTTCCAGCAAATAGAGCCAGACATTTATGATAGCTTAGTTTTTTCTCAAATTTGAATGACAAATAGTGCATGAAATAGCTGTATAATTTAGCCACTGTATTTATAGAGTTATTCCTGGCAGCTAATACTCCCTTCCATTTGATTAAATCATGCAAGGAAGGAGGGTATAAAGAATTTTTTTTAGCAGTTAACAAATATCTGATCTTTCAAATTTGTATCATGAATTGATCAGAAGGCCTAGATCTGATTTCAAGGGCTTAGTGACTGGTTTCCAGTATCTACTCCATAAAAAAAAAAAAAAAAAAAAAAACCCACCACCATGGAGATTCATAGCAACCCTATAGGACAGACTAGAACTGCCCGCATAGGATTTCCAAGGCTGTGTAAGTCTTTACAGAAGCAGACAGCTACATCTTTCTTCCATGGGGCAGCTGGTGGGTTCGAACCACCGACATTTTGGTAAGTAGTGGAGCACTTTACTGTGCCACTAGGCCTCCTGATATCTACCCCCAACTGGTACGTGTTGCCATCGAATTGATTCTGACTCATAACAACCCTATAGGACAGAGTAGAACTGCCCATATGGTTTCCAGTGACTGCCTGGTGGTTTGAAACTGCTGACCTTTTGGTTAGCAGGTGTGGCTCTTAACCCGTGCACCACCAGGCTCCCTATAATCATTTCTTTCTCTACAATGCTGAGTTAGTTATCTTTTCCAAACACAAATTTGATCATATTTCCCCTCTATAACCCTTACACTTTAAGTGTGTAGGCACAGACACTGACCTCTCATGTCTTTCCTTTGTTATAAGGTTAAACATTAATAAGACCCTGTATGATGGAGTCAGTCTCTACTTTCGTGTATCCTCAGGCAGGGTCACTCTCTGCTCCTGCTAGAGTAGCCTCCTTTAAACATTTTTTTGAAAGTTTTAAGGCAGTATATTATCATGTAATAACAAAATAAATGTGGAATTGGCAATTTTATTATTTATTTGGCTTAGAAATAGAAATTTATTACACTCATTTAACACACAAACTTTGACATTACTCTTGATTAAAAGTATATTTTCTTATCTTGATCATCTGTATTAATACATGATAAATAATATTAATTTTCACAGAATTGTCAAGGAAGCCTGGAAAATTCCTCCATTATCTGTGATTTTTTATTCTCCTTCATTGTTTTATAATTTGTTTTTGCTATTGGGCAATTGGAATGCAAAATGATGTAGAGGAAAAGAGCCATGATTTTAGAACTAAGCATACCTGAATTGTAACCTCCACACACCCCTACTCCTGCCATGATAACTAAACTGTTTACTAGTTGTATATTCTTGACCAGTTTATAGATCCCCTCTTGATCTCTGTTTTCAACTCTAGAAAATTGCCTAATTTTTTTTAAAACTGGGATTAGATGAAATCATGGGCATATTTCTAATTAAAAATATCAGGTGTAATAAAGATGGCTCTTGTCCTATTCCTTTGTTGTTGTTATTGATTGTTGGCATTAAGTGGGCTCCGACTCATGACAACCCCATGTAAAATAGAATAAAATGTTGCCTGGTCCTGTGCTATCTTCATGATGCTTGGTGTGCTCGAGTTGTTTGTTGTGACCACTGTGTATTTGAGTGCCTTCCAACTTAGGGAGTTCAGCTTACCAACACTATATAAGGCAATATTCTGTTGTGATCTATAGGGTTTTCACTGACTGATTTTTGGAAGTGTATCTCCAGGCCTTTCTTCATAACTTGTTTTAGTCTGAAAGCTCCACTGAAACCTTTCCACCATGGGTGAGCCTGCTGGTATTTGAAATATTGATGACATACTCTTAAGCATCATAGCAACATGCAAGCCATTGCAGTAGGACAAACTGACAGATGGGTGATAGACACCGTTTCTTTAGTAGAGCTTTTTATTTGTTTTTGTTTTTACTATTGTTGAAGTGGTTATGGCTATTTTAGGTTGATTTGTTTAAACATTTGTCTTTGAATTGTATTCAAATTAATTCAGTTTTTCTAATAGAAAAACTAGTAGTATTATTGTAGCCCTCTCTAAGTAATATAACAAATTGTACACGGTGCAATGGAATTAAAGAGATTTTGGAAAAAAGTAATAATAAAAGTTGTATCTTTGGCAGGAAACCACTTGTTAGAGACCCTGTAACACAGCTCTGCTCTCACATTGATAGCTGAGTAATTGCGATGCGGGGATAACTCAAATAACATTTCACTATAACTTGTCAAGAGGTTAGCAGTGGCACGGATGTTAGCGACAACTGTAAGAAAATAGGCCATCTTTGCTCATTTTGAATATAGCAGATGACCATTTCCTCATGTTATTGTTGTCAAATTAACCTTGGGGATACTTTTCAGGTTGCTAGATCTTCTCTGTTAAATTATTTATGCATAGGGTTTAGTTTTTTTCTTTTTGCTGCTAGAGAATTTGGTACTAGAATAGGCTTCATTATCTTTAAAAAAAAATTTTAAATCTCTCTTCCACCAGCTTTAGCTTTCATTGTTAAATACAAACTTGAAAAGGGGAAATTTCTCTTAGAAGAGTTTGTACCTGTGTGTTCTTGCATGTCTTTTGTAAAATACATATAAACAGAATTTCTTAAATATGAATAATCTCTTCATTATGCAGTCTATTCTCTCTCTTTTACTGTCTCATCTCTCTCTCTTCATACATACCCACAAACACATACACACACATATAAACAAAAACACACACTCACACTTGAGTGAAGATGGAAAATTGTAAATATTCCTCAAAATGAGAACTTCTGACATTGAGCTTAATTATCTACATAATTATCTTTATCCTTCAACTATCCTATGATGATAGTAATATTATCCTCATTTTCACATGATAAAAATGCTTTGAGAGAGAAGGGGCTTGCCCTAGGCCACACAACTCGGTAGCTGTGGAGCTGGGGTTTGAATCTCAATTAAGCTGGATCCACGGTTTGCATTCATCTCCTTTTCCCTGGAGGGAAAGGAACAAGACAGTTTTAAAAAAAAGGGAGGTGGTTTAAAAATAAATGTATTATTACTATAAGGACTAATTGATAAATTTTATTCAAAAGTTAAAATTTTGGGTTCTGCATAGAGAATAAACTAAAGTATATAGAAGACTAATATCCTCTACACAGCTATTGTTCCTAATTTTATCAGTATTTCTTTAATGATTTAAGGTAACCCTCCTCTTCCAGTTACATAGAAAACAACTGAGAATATATTTCAAAGGACCTTTAGAGGGAGATGGCTCAATTTCCTTTATTTTCTAGGCTGAAAGACACAAATTTCCTTTGCTATACATTTTACTTATCTTGTTACTCAATACAAGCTCTCTAGCTTTCCAAAACTACCACCCTTGCATATGAGGAAATCTGTGCCAAAGACTACTTGGAACTTTTCCAGTCATGTGATTCCCAGGCTCTGGCTGCCTCTAACTCATTATCTCCAACATATCTGTCAGTGACTCAAGCCAAACACAGACCAGGCCAGGACTCTTTTCAATCTGCCAAAGAAACTTGTGAAAGAGGCAAGCCAACCCAATTCTGATAAATTATCTGCAAACAAATTAGATATTCTTCCTAGCAAGCAAGGGTCAATACTGTAACCAAACAGAGATGACAGGATTCACAAGCTATTCCATTATTGGAATATATCAGAGAGAAACTTTTCATAACCTTGGTAAATGTATTGAAACATTTTTTTTCCAGCATTTAGTATACTAAGCTTATACACCCATTCCTCTCTTATCAACATGGTTAGGTTCCAAAGACCAAGCCATTATGCAGAAATAGGCATTACATGAAAATAGAGGATAATCACAAAATGGAGGATGACTACATCATTATATAACTGTCCAATTACATCATTACATAACATCCAAACCACTGAGAATCATGGCACAGCCAAGATGACACATAACCTTAACCATCTCAGCCAATGTTACTCTCGCCTCACACCTTGACATTCATTACTTCAAGATATAAGTCATTAATGTGCAAAATAGTCAGACAGTAGAATTTTTACTATTCTAGTAAACACAAAATATTAGATAACAAGATATTCCATAAGTGAGGAGTAGGTATATATGGATTAAATAGGAATGACTGGATCATATCACTAAATACAAGTTGCAATTTGGCAATTTGCCATTGAATTTCATACATTAATCTTGCTAACTAGATAAAATAGTTCTCAAAAATTATTTATAAAGACCTGTAAGTTTCTACATAGCTCCAAGGTGCAACTTTAGTTGACTGTGTTTTTTAGTTATGCAGTCCTGGTGACGCAGTGGTTAAGTGTTTGGCTGCTAACCGAAAGTTTGGCAGTTTGAACCCACCAGCCACTCCTCGGAAACCCCATGGGGCAGTTCTGCTCTGTCCTATAGGGTCGCTATGAGTCGGAATCCACTCAACAGCAAAGGGTTATATTTTTTTAGTTAGCCAAGTGATCAGTTTTTTTCTAATTTGTGGTATGTAGATAATGGTCAATCAAAAAGAAACTGAACTTTTTCAAAATCGACATTCCTGGATGAGTTTTAATGATCATTCTTAAAAAACGTATGTGTGTGTTAGGCATGGGACCCAGGTGATTTAGACACATTGGAAAGGAAGGAAAGAGGTAATTTATCAAACATGTGTAATGTACTGTGTTAGGTAGTTTCATATATTTTAATTAATTAGTCCTCAAAACAGCTCTGTACAATAATTATTATGCATATTTTTATATGCCGAAACTCAGGCTTGTAAATGTACAAGGCCAGAAATTAGCAAATGGCCACAATTCTGTTTTGTAGTTTGAATTCTCTGCCAGCCCATATAAGGTTCTACTAAAGATATTTAAGTGATTATTTAGAAAAGAAGTTTAGTTATTCTTGAATAAATTTTACTTACCCTGTTAAACTATAAGCCACTATAGGTGTGAGAAAATATCTTAATTTTTATCCTCCGTATCAACCAAAAAAGGATCTCATATCCAGAAACAGTTCTCTGAATTTAAGCTGAGAATTAAAATAAATTATTATACATATACTTATGCATTTATATGTTTTAGCAATATTAATGAGTATGTTTTATATAGGTAGCCGCTTAAGTATATTCCAAGCTGAATTTATTTTGTGTTTCCTGTTTCTGCCCTCTGAAATGGACTTTTACCAATATTTCCAACTATGGTATCTATTTCCATTGTTTGTCTGGTCCAGGACTAAAAACTTTTGATCATCCTAGACTTACTTCTTTTACTCAGCTTCTACATCTAATCAGTCATCAAGTTCTATAGATTCTACCCTATTAATATCTTCCGTATTGTTTGCATATTCTCGCTCTTTACATTAGTTCAGATGTTTCTCAAAGCTCAATTGTTGGTAACCACTTAGGTAATTGCAATGATATATTTTCAGGGAAAAAATTACTCCAGAGAGTTAAAAAATAATTGATGATTCAGAAATAGTATAGCATTTGTTTTTGCATTTACAGTCAGCCCTCCTTATCCATGCGTTCCGCATTCACAAATTCAACCATTCAGGGAAAAAAAAAAGAAGTTTCAAAAAGCAAAAACTGAATTTGCCCCATACCTGCTGTAGCCTCCCATCATTTCACAGATCCTCAGTCTCTTTCCAGCATTCAGTGTTTGAGCATTGTTGGCCTCGCATATTGTCATTATTACCTAAATAATCTAGTATGACAACTGTTTACATAGCATTGACATTGTATTAGGTATTATAAGTAATCTAGAGATGATTTAAAGTATATAGGAGGATATGCATGGGTTATATGCAAATATTACACCATTTTATATAAGGGAATTGAGTATCCATGGATTTTGGTACCTGTGGGAGGTCCTGAAACCATTCCCTGGTGGATACCCTGACAACTGTATGTAACTTGGATGGCATTCTATCCTTTATTTTTCAAAGGTTAAGGTCCTTGCATTTATCTGTGGTGGGATGACTGTCTCACATTTGGTTTGGCATTGCTCTCAGCTCTATGGGGATCCATGGTCATTTCTCTGCTTATCTGTTGACAGTCGTGATAGATTGATTCAAACAGAGGTCTGACTGTGAGGAAGATAGCTCTTTCCTTTATTTTTCTATCTCTTGTTTCTGAACCTCTAAATAGCTCTCAAACTCTTTTTCTTACTAATCCTTTATCATTTCCTGTCGAGAATATTTTAGCAAATTCTGAGCTCTCCCTCTCACCCCTAATACTCTGAAAAGCCTCTTCAACTTTACATTTCACTTCTGAGTTTTTTACAAAACAATATGTCTAAACCATCAACCCAGTCATAAGATATTGCCTTACTTAAAAATACTTTCCAATTGCTAAGGGGAAAAACAAAACAACAGCAACAAACATCTTCTTTTTTTAGATTACAATGTGCTTTACAGTTAGCCCCAACTCACCTTTTTTCGCCTCATCGCCACCTGTTAATCTTGCCCAAAAACCTCTACCTGAGATGTTTGTTTTTCTTCTATCCTGAAGCAAATCCAGACTCATGATACTGCATCCCATTCAAATATCAATTCCTCTCTGTGGTCTTTTTAAACCCCTTTTAAAAAGTCTGCATCACTCTTACCCTTATTCCCATAGCACTTTTCACTAGCTCTGTGCTTGAACTTACCAAATTTTAGGTCTTTAGTTGATTCATTTGCACATGTATCTGCCATCTGCGTGAGAATGTCATCTCCTCAGGGGCAGGAGCAAAGCATCTTTTCATTTGTGTTTGTAACACAGTGCCAGGCACATAATAAATGTTTAACAAATGTATATTTAGATAGACAGAAAAACACATATATATTAATGAATATATATTAGATTATGTATATTATTTCATTGTATTGTTATATGTTACATATGTATTATTTATATAATATGTATAATTGATATATATATATATATGAATAAATGAATGGGTATACTTACCTTTATCCACATGGCTTAGTGCTAAGCTACAGAGTTTTATGCTATGTTTAGTAGGATAGTATGATCATTCTAAACATTTCTTAGTTAAAGAAACACAGTAAGTGATTGACCAGTTTCCTAATCCACTAGTGAAGGAGGATTTGTGTCTGTGACTATGTTCGAAGCATTTTAGAGAGTCATTTGCAACATGTATTTCATGGTCTTTCCCATTAACAGAAATATTTATTTACTAAAGACCTGTTGCTTCTCATAATAAAATGTATGGATTTTTTAAAGGCAAGGCTTTGATGTATTTATTAAAATGAATGGCTACACAATAATTTCTGCTTAAGAATACTTGACCTAAAGATAATCTATCATATGGATTCTTTTCTCGACAATAATTCTCTCTTAAATTTCCAAGAATTGGTTGTCTTCACATAATGAAATACTCATGAGACCTCATTATAAAACCAACTCTATTTTCCATCATTAAATTAGTGTTCTTATTAAGATCAATGTGAAACTTCTTGAATTGTCACTTTCTTGAAAATGCTTCTTAAAATATGTAAAATCTTTATGAATGGTAAATGAAAATCCTTTCTAGTAAAAAAGAATTTTTTTTAAGCTAAGGAAAGCTAATTGGAATTAAACTGATAAATGCAGTGAGTTCTTTTTCATACAAATTATATTGATGCAAACACAATTTCTTTTTAAAAGGAGAAAAATATGAGAATATCATAATTATAAACATTGAGAATCTAGCCAAGCACTACTGTAAGACAAATAACTTCTTAAAGAAATATATCAAATACATCCATATCAGCTTGTTCTCTTTTACTTATGTTTAGTTGCATGAATAAGAGTTAAAAAAAGCACCATATAAAGTACTTTTAATTAACGTAGTCATGATTAACAGGTACGTTTTGAATAAATATAGCTAACCATCCAGTGTAAATTAAATAATCTATATTTATCTATTTATTTTACAAAAGCTTTGGGAACATTAGGTAATATGCTATGCTATATATGAATACAAATAAGCGTTTACAATACTCAAATTATTAAAAGCAAATTATGAGGACATATATCACTGGTTTTATAAATAAATAGTTATAAGACATACATAAATTATTAGAATTATTATATGTTGGGGTCATCAGGCTGAGGGACCAGAAGATGATCAAATTTTCTCTTTCCTTCCCTATACAACAGTAGGAAAAATATTTTTAAATTTTTTTAGTCAGTTGCCTACCTTCAAACTATACCATATTTGTACTACTATATCTTTCAACTTCTAAGAAAACCACTCAAATTATTATTCTTAATCCCAAAGTTTTTTATTCGTAATCCCAAAGTTGTTGTTGTTTTTTGCCTTGATTTAGGACCTAAAGTTCTAGAAGGGAAGATTAAAGTCATTAACTATTTCCAAGACTTAATCTTTGTTTTAATTAGTATCTGAAAGCATTCATACATAAATTGATGCTTGAGGTGTATGAAATATATTATTGAATTATCTGGAATTTACTTTTGTATTTTTACATAAAAACCAAATCAACATTTATTTTTGAATCACCTGTCAACTACCATCTGCACTCCCAGTCCTATCAAGTATATAATTTTTAACTATTTGTTTTGCACAAATGAACTTATAAAAAATACCTACAGAAACAAAATATTATAAGCATAGATGAAGACTTGCATATGTTTAAGGTTTTGTCAATAAGGCAAAATATCAATACAAAGAAAAGTAATTTTCATTTGGAGTCTCCAGTTGCAGCTTGAATTTATTTAACTTAATTTGTTTTCTACCCAAGACTTGCAAACTGTCACTAATTCTTCTTTCCTTAGGAAGAGAATTTAGTTGGTAAAGGAGAAGTCTGATGTTTCTTATAATTTAAGTGGAGAAGTTCAGCGTCCATTGAATAATATTGGGGGAACACATTTGCTCTAATCCTGACTCTGGGCCACAGATGAGGCTCTGCCCTCGGAGAAAAACCCATGTGCATCATTCTTTTCATTCCCTCCTTCTCCACTTAGTTATCTCCTTTTTTCTCCCTGTAGAGGGGCCCGTATTCAAACAAAGGTTTTCTGATTTAAGGGAAAAAAAGGTGTACTTGATTTTAAATCATGTTGCTGTTTTGTATAATACAATAGAAAGAAAACTTTATTGAATTATTTTATAGTGTTTTGAATTTTGTATATACATACATACATATATGTATAAATTCAAAACATTAGAAAATATTATGTGTGTATGTATATATACATGTATGTATCTATGTATATATTAGTATGTATGCGTATATGTGTATATATGTATGTATATATATACATATACATATTCATGTATATATAAATATACATGTATAATTACGTCTCTGAATATAAATGGCCTACTTTAATTCTTATGTGATGAAACCAATTTTGTCTTTCAAATAAATTTTCTATTTTAATTGTATCCAAAACAGAAGGCTGGATTATTCTTTATTAAGTGGTAGGTGCTTGTTTACGTTGACATTGACTTTGATATACTGCACAGAAGAGTTTCCGTAATTTTGGACACAGTTTTGAAGGGCCTAAAAGTATATATAAAGCAAAAATCATGGGAAACTATTATGAAAAATTTTCTTCAAAATATTTAAAGATGCAACAAAACAGCAATAATAAAACAGCATTAGTTAGATATATAGTTTTAATAGTCACAGTTTTCCAGAATTGTACTAATACTTGGAAATGAAAGGATTAATTTATGTGAACAACACATATTCCCAGACAGTTTAATATTTACATTGGTAGCAATTTTGTACTCTAGGTTGTTGTCTGTCACTGAGTAAATTCCAACTCATAGCAACCCCATGTGTGCTGAGTAGAACTGCTCCATAGGGTTTTCAAGTCTTTGTGATCTTTCAGAAAAAGAATGCCAAGCCTGTCCTCATAGGAGCCTCTGGGTGGATTCACACTATCAACCTTTCAGCTAGTAGTCCAGTGCTTAACTGTTCGCACAACCCAGAGACTCCTGTTATACTAGGTAAACAAATGCAAACATTGCTCCATGCTCATATTATTGTTGTCACTATAAATGTATATTTATATTAAAACATTGCTTTGTATTTCTAATTGTTTAAGGGCACACAGTTATTCTATGATTCTATTGAAAAATAGGCTCTGTTTCTGAATATATGCTAAATCATTCTCATTACATCGTCAATATTACTGCCAAATACTGATTAGTTTCTAATAGTATGAAGCCAATGATATCACTGTTTTTAATTGTATTTTAGATACAGAGAGCTAACTCAATCCTAGATGCATTGATTTATAAGTGCAAGTATAATTTCCACTTATGGAGCAACTACTGTGTTGAATATACAATGGACTGCCAGAAGAACAAACAAATCTGTCTTGGAAGAGGGATAGCCAGATTGCACATTAAAAGCGAGGATGGAGAGACTTCATCTCACATACTCTGGATATGTTATCAGGAGGGACCAGTTCCCCAAGAAGAACATCATGCTTGGTAAAGGAGAGGGTCAGGGAAAAAGAGGAAGACCCTCAAGGAGATGGATTGACATAGTGGCCGCAACAATGGGCTCAAGCATAACAATGATTGTGAGGAATGTGCAGGACCAGGCAGTTTTTCATTCTGTTGAAAATTTTCCATTCATAGGGTCACTATGAGTCGGAACCAATTTGATAGCACCTAATAACAACAACAACAACATTATGTGTCAGGCATTTTGCAGGTACAGAATACACAAGACATGCACACACACACACACACATATGTGCATTATTGAGTGCAAGTTGATATATCTGCCCCTCGATCAATGAAAAATTTTGCTTAGATTATTCCTATATGGAATAGTTTAGTGGTTAAGAGCTTGGCTGCTAACCAAAAGGTTGGCAGTTCGAATCCACCAGCTGCTTCTTGGAAACCTTATGGGGCAGTTCTACTCTGTCCAATAGGGTTTCTATGAGTCAAAATCGATACGATGGCAACTTTTTTTTTTTTTAATTCAAAGCATCTATATGGACACCGGTAATAAAAACAAATATGAACAAATTTCTGCCCTATAGTTCTTGATCATTTACTTGAAGACAAACAAATACACAAAATATTAATAAAAAATAAAGTTGTTGTTGTTAGTTGCTATCCAGTCCATTCTGACTCGTGATGACCTCAGCTGAATACGTTAATGGTATACCAAATAAGTGCTATATTAAATCAGCATAGCTTTAGGTATGGTTTTGATAAAATGAAAAGAAAAAATTGCATATGAATGTAACTCTTAAAGGAAAGGAGTACATTGGAGAGTTATTAGCCCTGGATTCCAATATGTCCTTGTAAAGACAAATTATTTTAATTAAGAATGGTAGAATAGATTCATACTTTTGTTTAGAAGCAGAGAGATGGATCTCATTTTTGGTTTTTGTTTCTTTTTTCTCCCTTGTAATTTATATACAAATTCATTTTTAATTACATTTAATATGTTTCTCTTGATAATTTTTACTGACACCAAACATGAACACGAGGCTGTGCTTCATTATACTCCTTTTAAACCAATGACAAAGCCCTAAGATATGTTTATTTTCTTCCATTCTTCTCAAAGTCTCAGAAAATTCAATAAGGTACATTTTGTAACAAAATGTCTTGAAAGAGCATAAATTCCATAGACAGCACAAACATGTGTTGTAACTCAGTATCTGATTTATATCAAACACCTGCAGACTAGAGTTTTTGTATTTGCTTTTCATTTGAAAATAGCAGAAAACAGCACAGAGCATCATCAGTGTGGCTCTTTTACTTGTCTTCTTAGAGCTTGCTAGTGCATTATGATGACATGTTTTCCTACTTTGGAAATGCATTCATTGTTTATTTGTTAAGACATGGTAGGTAGTGCCTTTAAAAAAGAGACAAAATATTTTTAAAAGACAAAAATAGCTTACAAATTAGCTTAATTTTTTGTTTTTATTTAATAATGTATTATGAAATAACTCCAGGTGTTCTTTGTCGTTTACTGAGGCAAATGCTGACTAACACAAACCTAAAGTTGTGTAAGACAATGTCACAGTGATGAAAGAGAGACTCTCCTGGTGGCTTTGAATAGGTGAGATGTCTTATTGAGAGGGGGGCTATGTGACTAGGTTTTGAGACTGGCCTCTAGGATCTAAAAGATACTGTGGCCATCTAAGATGCATCAATTGGTCCCAACTTCCTGGAGTAAAGGAGAATGAAGAACACCAAAGACACAGCGAAAGTATTGGGCCAAGAGACAGAGGGGGCCACACAGATGAGAGACTTCATCAGCCTGAGACCAGAAGAACTAGATGGTGCCCGGCCACCACCAATGACCACCTTGACAGGGAACACAACAGAGAGTCCCTGATGGAGCAGCAGAAAGGTGGGGCACAGAACTCGAATTCCAGCAAAAAGGCCTGACTTAATGGTCTGACTGAGACTGGAGGAACCCCAGAAAACACGGCCCCTAGAATCTCTGTCAACCCAGAACTAAAACAATTCCCGAGGTCAACTCTCCAGACAAAGATTGGACTGGGCTGTGGGACATAAAATGGTACTCGCGAAGAGTATGCTTCTTAGCTCAGGTAGATACATGAGACTAGATGGGCAGCTTCTGTCCGGAGGTGAGATGAGAAGGTAGAGAGGGTTACAAGCTGGTTGAATGGACATGGGAAATAAGGGGTGGAAAGGAGGTGTGTGCTGTCATAGTATAGGGAGAGCAATTAGGGTCACATAACAATGTATAAATTTTTGTATGAGAGACTAATTTGAAATGTAAACTATTATTTAAATTACAACAATAAACAAACAAACAAAAAAGAAACAGTAAAGCTTTTAAAAGTAATTCTGTAATTCATTGTCCCTAGGGGAAATAAAATAAACATCCGATTAAAAAAATAAAAATAAAAGAGACTGCTTTGGCCAACAGTCAGACAGAAATGGTTAAATGAGACCAGTAGCCTCAATGTGCTGAATTTTGCCAAAAACCTAGATGAGCTCTAGCCAATATCTTGACCTCAGCCTGATGTGACCCTAAGCACCCTCTTTCAAAACAGCCACATCTTAATCCCCAGAACCTGTGAATGTTACCTTTTATGCAAAATGGGCTTTGCAGATGTGATTAAGGATTTTAAGAAAGATTTTCCCGGATTATTAGGTTAGGCCCTATCTACAATAACAAAGATCCTTATAAAAGGAAGGCAAGAAAGTCAAGAGAGAAGGAAATGTGAAGATGAAAGCAGAGATTGGAGTGAAACACTTTAAAGATGGAGGAATGGGCCACAAACCAAGAGAAACAAGTAACCACTAGAAGCTGAAAAACACAGGAAAAAGGCTCCTGAGAGCCACCAGACAGAACGCACCGTGCAGATACTTTGACTTTAGCCCAGGGAAACTTATGTCAGGATTCTGACCTCCATAAATGTACGAGAATAAATTTGTATTGTTTTATGCCACTAGATTTGTGCTAACCTGTTATATCAGTAATAGAAAATTAATATACCTGTTCCCAGATTCCTGACCTGTTGAAATAGTGACATGTATATTTGTTGTTTCAAGCCACTAGATTTGTAATAATTGTTAACAGCTGTAGAAAATGAATACAATGTCCATGTAGATAATTGCAGTTAGCCCATAAAAAAAAAACAAACAAAACCTGCTGCCATTGAGTCGAATCTGACTCATAGTGACCCTATAGGACAGAGTAGAATTGCCGCATAGGGTTTCCAAGGAGCTCTTGGTGCATTCAAACTGCTGACCTTTTGGTTAGCAGCCGTAGCTCTTAACTACTGTGCCACCAGGGTTTCCGTAGTGGCCCACAGTAATGTTTATATCCCAATCTATCTCTGTACTCTCTCTCTATGACCCAGATTAACCAATATTTAAATCAACCAAATTAACCAATGAGATAATAAATTTACAGCCCTTTGAACAAAGTTTAAGAAGCCCTGGTGTCCCAGTAGTTAAGCACTTGGCTGCTAACCAAAATGTTGGCAGTTCGAACCCACCCAGCAGCTCCATGGGTGAAATATCTGAGGATGTGCTCCCATAAATATTACAGCCTATAAAACCCTATGGAGCAGTTCTGTTCTGTCATATGTGGTTGCTATGAGTTGAAATAGACTCGATGGCACCTAACAAACATGGTTTGCACAGCCACTTACTTTTACCATTCATCAAGTAGAGAATATCCTTCCCTTTCGTTTTCTTTTAATAAATGCTATAATTCCATGAAGTCCAATCAAAAGCCCCAATTTTCCTAGAAAGTTATTCTCAATTGCAAATGTCCAGATCAGATTTTGCTTTCATATTTTATTGAGGTATAATTGAATACAATAAATTACACAGATATGTAGTGTATAATTTGATAAGTTTCACCAAAAATAAAATAGTGATCATATATATCATCCTGAAAAGTTACCTGATGTCCTTTTTCAATCTCTCCTTTCCCTCTCTTCCCTTACTGCCATCTATGGGCACTCACTGATCAGTTTTTTTTTTTTTTTTTTT
>NW_004444174.1:469517-542906 GCF_000243295.1 Trichechus manatus latirostris
CTAGGGTTTCAGGATTGTTGATTCTCTGTTTGGCTTAGTTTTTCGGATCTTTGTTGTGGAGGGACGGCGTGGTGCTTCTGCCTAGACCGCCATCTTGCCGGAGACCCAGATCACTGATCAGTTTTAAACCAAAACCAAACCAAACCCGTAGCCATTGAGTCAATTCACGGCAGCCTTGTAGGACAGAGTAGAACTGCTCCATAGGATTTCCAATGGGCTGCTGGTGGATTCAAACTACCGGTCTTTTGTTTAACAGCTGAGCTGTTTATGTCAATATAAATGAGTCTGTGTTTTCTAAAGTTTTATACAAGTGGAATCATAAACCATGTGGATAACATTGCAAAGAATGATAATTCCAAAACACTTAATTGTGCTCATGAGGAACCTGTACATAGATCAGGAGGCAGTCGTTCAAACAGAACAAGGGAATACTGAGTGGTTTAAAGCCAGGAAATGTGTGTGTCAGAGTTGTATCCTTTCACCGTATCTATTCAGTCTGTATGCTGAGCAAATAATCTGAGAAGCTGGACTGTACGAAGAATGGAGCATCAGGACTGGAGGAAGACTCATTAACAACCTTCTATATGCAGATGACACAACCTTGCTTGCTGCAAGTAAAGAGGACTTGTAGCAGTTACTTATGAAGATCAAAGTTCGCAGCCTTCAGTATGGATTACACCTTAACATAAAAAAAAACAAAAATCCTTACAACTGGACCAATAAGCAGCATCATGATGAATGGAGAAAAGATTGAAGTTGTCACGGATTTCATTTTACTTGGATTCACAATCAACACCCAAGGAAGCAACACTCAAGAAATCAAAAGACACATTGCATTGGACAAATCTGCTGCAAAAGACCTCTTTAAAGTCTTAAAATGCAAAGACATCACCATGAAGACTAAGGTGCACCTGACCCAAGCCATGGTATTTTCATTTGCCTCATATGCATGTGAAAGTTGGACGATGAATAAGGAAGACCAAAGAAGAATTGATGCCTTTAAATAGTGATGTTGGTGAAGAATATCGAATATACCATGGACTGCCAAAAGAATGAACAAATCTGTCTTGAAAGAAGTACAACCGGAGTGCTCCTTAGAGGCAAGCTTGGCAAGACTACGTCTCACATGCTTTGGACAAGTTATCAGGAGGGGTCATTCCCTGGACGAGGACATCATACTTGGTAAAGGAGAGGGTCAGTGAAAAAGAGGAAGAACGTCAAGAAGATGGATTGGCACTGTGGCTGCAACAAGGGGCTCAACCATAACAAGCATTGTGAGGATGGCACAGGACTGGCAGTGTTTCGTTGCTACGAGTTGGAATTGACTTGACAGCACCTAACAACAACAACAAACAACGTACTCATTTTTGCCTGGCTTCTTTCATGCAGCATAATTATCTCGTGACTCATCCATATTGTTGTGTATCTCTCTCCTGAGCTGAGAATACTTTCAGTAAAGTCCTCTCAACTCAGGGAATCTTCTGGGCTCCACCTCTATTCCCTTTTCCTTCCAGGAAAGCACTGTCAAGGCAGTTAGCTGGACCAAAGTGGAACTTACCTTGTTGATTACCCATCTCAGCAATCACTGACCTTTCTTGCCTAATGTCCACTGCAGTATCTTTTAAACTGATGTATCTCATAGGGTTTTTCAGGCAGGAACCAAAGTCCAAAAAAGCTTTTAGTTTTCATAGAATGGATTACTTAGATCACTCATTCTACACTTGCCTTTTACTATTTAAAAAAAAAATGCTTATTTTTAATCTACGAATTAAGAAACATAAACAAGTTACTGTATCTCATTCTAACTCTTTCGCCAGTGTAGTGCTCTATTCATATTTAGCTTCAGAAAATCTTGGACTATCACATCAGAGATGTAAAGATAGTGCAAAGAAAGTAAGGTTCTGTAGAAGTTTAGTATGTGATTATATAAAATGATTAATTTTGTCTAATAATATATCTACCATTCATGAATTTAAATATGATACAACTTTTTTTTTTTAATGTGTTATTCACTGCATTGATTTAAATTTAAAAGTTTTAGCAGTTGTATGGGGCCCTGGTGGCACAGTGATTAAGCGTTTGGCTGCTAACCAAAACGTCGATAGTTCAAATCCACCAGCCATTCCTTGGAAACCCTATGGGGCAGTTCTACTCTGTGCTATAGGGTCGCTATGAGTCGGAATTAACTCGATGGCAACGGGTTTGTTTGTTTCTTGGTATGTAAGTATGATTATATGCAGAGTCTCTGAAGCCAGATTGCCTCTGTTTGAATCTTCACTTTGTCATTTTAACCATCTGAATGAGTTAAAGAAATTTACTAAGACTCTCTGTGCCTCAGTTTTCTTATCTGAAAGGGGAGAGAGAGGCTTAATAAATATACTTTTCTCAAAAAATTGTGCCAGGGTTTGTTAAGTTAATATAAATATAAAGAAATAAGAATTGTAGCTGCTGCATAATTACACTAAGTAAAAGTTTAAAAAGTTTTTATTTTTTTTAAACAAAGTACTTAGAAATAAAAAGTGCCCTAGCTTTATTTTTTAAGACTTTGTGGCTTATAAAAATTCCTTTGATTCATCTTTATCCACATATGTGTTTCTGTGATTACCTGCCAATTTGGCCTAGCAAAACCTTTAGTGGTATATGATTGCAAAGTTTTATAGCAATTTATTTTTGTGACAATGATGTAAGTACCAAAGAACCTTGAGTAATTGAAATGCAGTTTGCTGAATTTCAGTAGAAGTTCACGATGAAAGATTGCAATCAATAGCTCTGTCACCTATCACAAGAGAAATGTAAAGTATCCCATAAATTGTACTCAATAGAAAGTGCTCTTTGAACAATTTTGAAAAGAAGCTGTTGGACGAAGGCATTTTCTGACTTACTTCTTCAGTTCACCCTGGGAATACTATATGTGATGCCCACTGGTTCCATAGTAACCAAATTTAAGAGATTTTAAAAGTGAACCGATATGACCCATAGAGGACATAAGAATTTCAGCAGTTAAAATTGAGGTGAGGCTATGGTTTTAGCAGAATTGGAAACTGAATTACTACTTACTGTTAGACAAAATGGTTATCTATCAGTGCCTTGAGGTAAAGTCAGTGTGAAGGCAAGAACCAGGGAGCTGTACTATACTGTAGAGAGCAGTCTTTATTATATCAGGTTTACAGATCCATTTGTGATTTTCCTTTACGTTTTAAGTACACATATCTATTATAAGAAGAACAACAAGTCAAGATATTAAAAATATTAAACTACACCCATAAAACAAAATGTGAGTAAATGGGCACACCAGCTCAGGGGCAAGGATGAGAAGGCAAGAGGTGACAGGAAAGCTGTTAACAGGGAACTCAAGGTCAGGAAGGGGAGAGTGTTGACATGTCATACGGTTGGCAACCAATGTCACAAGACAATATGTGTATTAATTGTTTAATGAGAAACTAATTTGATCTGTAAACCTTTATCTAAAGAACAATTTAAAAAAATACAAAAAAATAAAAAACATTTATCTTTAAAAAAAAAAATCTTGAAGGTGGCGCAGAACTGAGCAACGTTTCTGTTTTACATAAGGTCGCCAAGAGTCGGAGCTGACTTGATGGTACTAACAATAATAAGCTGCCAAAGTAAAGAGATCCATTCTATAAACAAGTCAAAAACAGTCTTGAAAATTAATCAAGAAGAAGTAGACTTGAGCTTAACCATGTAATTTACACCAGCAGAATTTAAAAGGTGAAAAAAATCCTCTTTTATTATAACTTAAAGCATAAATCCTAGTTTTCCATCTTAAAGGTGAAAGTTTACAACAGGTTCAGATAAAATAAACCAGAAGGGCCAAAAACAATACGTATATATTAAACTACATATGGGTATCAACAACATCTGGCATTTAAAAATCATCCCATAGCATTAAGAAACTAAGGATTGTGCTGGCTTACCTAAGCGAAAAGGGGATGGAGTACCCAGTCCACACTCCCACACTTACATAGACCCCTAAATAAATTAGACAAGGCTCCTCACTGTTAAACCTACTGGATTTCATTATAAGCCTTTGTTTAAAATATATATATATGTATATTTATATATATGTATATACATATATTTCTGATCTCACATAAGTTTAAAAGTCTTTGCTTCACAGCATGTTTTCTGTCAGGTGGGGAAATATATGTTATCTAAAGGTGCTCCTTGGAAACTCCATGGGGCAGTTCTACTCTGTCTATAGGGTCGCTTTGAGTCAGAATCAACTCGATGGCAACAGGTAAAGGAGCCCTGGTGGCACAGTAGTTAAGAGTTAGGGCTGCTAACCAAAAGGTCAGCAGTTTGAATCCACCAGCAGCTCCTTGGAAATCCTGTGGGACAGTTCTACTCTATAGGGTTGCTGAGTCAGAATTGACTCGATGGCAATGGGTTTTGTTTTTAATGTGATGTATACAGAAGTAAGTTTTAGACTATTTTTACATCTATTTCTATACAGAGTTTCTGACAACTAACAGTTTACTAAAATTGATGGAAGCTTACATTTTTGTTGATTGGAAACTGCATTACTACTTAGTTTTCAGAACAATTACCTTTCTGTTCTTTGTGGCTAAAGTGAGTAGAAATTGCCAGAACGAGGAGTTTATACTGTAGCTACCCCGTACTCTGTACTGTCTACTTAATATAAGCTAGTTGCTGTCAAGTCAATTCCAACTCCTAGTGACCCTATAGGACAGAGTAGAACTGCCCCATACGGTTTCCAAGGAGAGGTTGGTGGAATCAAACTGCTGACATTTTGCTTAGCAGAAGAACTCTTAACCACCATGCCAACAGGGGTCCTACTTATATAAAATTAGTTCTTTTTTGGATTTGAGAGATTTTGAGGCAGTGTGGGGTAGCAAAATAAGAATAATGGGATAAATTAGAAAGTAACAGTTTTTGTTCTCATTATTACAATGTTTTATTCTGGGCAGGTCATTTGACTTTTTTAGATTATAGAAAATGATGACATTCTACTCAGTCTATATACTTGATAGAGTGATTATTAAAATCAAATAAAACAAAATATGTGATCATATGTTAAGGAGTGTAGAATTCTAAAGAAAATAAGTTGTCAGTGTTATTTGGAGAACATTGTTATATTTTAAGATTAAATTTAAAAAAAGCTCTTTAAATATTAAGGAATATTATCACCTTAAGAGACTGATCTTGAAAATAGTTTACTGTTAAGATATATGTCGTAAGCTTTTGGAAGAAAAAAATGAGAGCTCCACAAGTCCTTGAAATCAGGAATTATATTTCTTCTCATATTGTCTGTAACAGAAATACATATTAGATTAGTAATTTACAAAATCTCTTTACAAAGATATACCATTAGTAAAGGGCTAAATTAAAGTCTAATTGAATACATAAACAGAGCTAAAGAAAAAACATGCCAGTTGCTACTCAGATTATTTTGGAAGCAAAGAAGGTGAATCACAGAAGAATATGTAGGCAATACTCTTCTCAGCACTACTGAAGGGAGAGAGGGTTTAAGCCAAAGACTACTCCTTTTTAAAATCTCCTAATGGACATCTACCTTAGAATAGAGATAGATACATCAGACTTATATAGCCTAATGCCATTGAACAGTAAAGCAATGCCCCATCTTTCCTTGTTCTAAGTCATCATTCACCAATCACTCTGGTTATTTGGCTTCTGGTGCAGTGCTTAAGAGCTATGGCTGTTAACCAGAAGGTCAGCAGTTTGAATCCACCAGATGCTCCTTGGAAACCCTATGGGGCAATTCTACTCTGTCCTATAGGGTCGTTATGAGTCGGAACCAACGCGACGGCAACAGGTTAAGTAGTACCATTACAGGAAGAATCTCAGTCTCCAGTCTATGTGGCAGCTTCATTTTTCATGCATCTTTACAAAATGACCATTCTGTATGTATTTATTTATTTATTTATAACAGCTTCAATGAGGTATAATTGACATATAATAAACTGCAGGTGTTTAAAGTCTACAATTTGAGAAGTTTTGCCATAGGTATGCACCCATGAAAAGAATGCCACAATCAAGATAATGAATATATATCTTACCCCCCCGGCAAAAAAGTTTCCTTTGTAATCTTTCTGTCTCAACTTTCTTCCTACCACTTTGTAATTCCTGCTCCCCACCACTCCTCTCCCTGCTTTCCCTACCTCCCTTTGCAGACTTTTGTCCCCTGGCAATTACTGACCTGCTTTCTATCTAAAGATGAGTTGCATTTTCTAGAATTCCATATTAATGATATGATACAGTATGTACTCTTTTAATCGTGGTTTCTAGGTGATGCAAACTATTTTCACTTGACTACTAACCTAAAGGTAGGCAGTTTGAACCCAGCCAGTGGTATCAGGAAAGGAAGTCCTGGCGATCTGCTTCCATAAAAATTAAAGCCAAGAAAATCCTATGGAGCAGTTCCACTCTGTAACACATGGGATCACCATGAGTCAGAATTGGATTTAAAATGTATAATTAAACACTGAACACTTTTAACTATTAGTAAACTAATGTGAATGGATGAGAAAATAAATTTAGCTTTGGGCTGAGTTCTCTGCTGATATCCTCAACATTTTTAAGTTTGCCTATTTCATGATCATTTTTCAAGATGTGGTTTTGTAAATTTTAAGAAAACTATTTTGACCCTAGTAACACATTAAAATTCACATTTTATCCCCCTTGAACTCACTGTAGATATTTAATGTTTGATTACCTATTTCCCCTTGATACTCTTCTTTGGTTTACATGATATTATACATTCTATTTTTGATCCTGACTACTCTTCCTTCTACCAGCACTTTCAAATGGTGATAGTATCTCCACAGTTCTGTTCTTTTCTAATGTCTACACATTCCTCGTCTCTACTACCTTTCGATCATAATCTCATCTAGTACTCTTACTTATATGATTCTCAAATGTTAGAACCAATTAACCTTGAATAGATTGGCGTGTTAGGAACATGAACCAAAATTCACAGTGATTAATTTCATTAAAGAATGGAACCTGGAAATAAACATTAAGTTCCTGACTCATTGCCATTCTTCCAGTTTGTATAATCATAAATTCATGATATTATCCAGTGGCTCTAGCCCATTTCTAATGTAATGCTATAATTAGAACTCTTTGAAACACTTCTAACTGCCTATATTATCTGAAATTGAGTTGAGGACAATGTCGTAAAGTCTAGACGAGTATGCCTAATAGTCATCTGTTTAGTATTACTGCTTAACATATTAATAGATCAAAGGTTAACACTATTTTATAAGCTACAGATTCCATAGTAATAGAATTTTCTGTATATTTAGAGCCTGTTAACCAAATTCTACTGTTAAATTGATAAATGAAATAATCAAAGTATTGGCTTCTAATTGTTTTTAAATCTTCACGAGCATTAATGTTAATCAAATTAAATACCTTAGCCTTAATTGTGATTGGTAACTTTGTGTTATAGATCTTCTTATTAAAACCTTCAAAATTGCAGATTCATTGTGTAGCTAGGAGTTTTTCTTTTGCATTTGTCACAGAGCTTTGTGACATCCCTTCCCCATGTGTGTGACCCATTCTAGATCTTTCAAATTGAACATATCAACCATTTATTAATAGCTCTATTTTAATTTTGTTTCCAGTTATCCCTGAAAATAAAAGACTTCTGGAGGTTTTTAATATACTTTAGACAACAAAAGACATATCTGCAAGATAAAAATGCCAGATGTCTGTATAACTGATATCAATCATATTAAGAGAAAATTAAGAAATTTGCTTTGAGGGAGGGGAAGAAAAGTCATTGTCCTAAAACATGGATAACAGATCAAAAGTCTTATAGAACATTTTAAGACATGTGGAACCTGTTCTGAGGCAAATGGTGGGCCACCAAATGGTTTTAAGCAGATGGTGGACATAATAAGATTTCTGCTTTATAAAGATGCTTCCAGTTTCCTTGTGAAGAGTGGTTTAGAAGGTGTTACGGATTGAATTGCGTCCCGCAAGAAGATATGCTGAAGTCCTAACTCCTGGTACATCTGAATGTGACTTTATTTGGAAATAGGTTCTTTGAAGATATTGTCAGTTAACTTAATATAATGTCATATTGAAATAAGGTGGGTTCTAATCCATTATGACTGGTGTCCTTATAAAGGATGAGAAGAGACACAGAGACAGACAGAGGAAGGACAGCCATGTGAAGATATCTCTACAAGCAAAAGGATGCCTGGTGCTACCAGAGGTGGGAGAGACAAGAAAGAATCTTCCCCTTTTTGGAGGGGACATAATCTGGCCCTCACATTGATTTGGACTTCTAGCTTCCAGAACTCTGAGACAGAACATTTCTGATTTATAAGCCACCCTGTTTGTGGTATTTTCTTATGGCTAGTCTAAGAGAGCAAGAGACAATTGGCCAGCACTGAGAAAATTTCACAGTTAACTCTGTCCATTGGGCAATGAGAATGGTGGCTTCTTTTGAGCAAGTGTAAATGAGAGGATGTAAAGAGGGCTAGAAGAGCAAACCTCATTAATAGTCCTTACAGGACTTCAGAGCAATAGCCTCTTCAGTGAGTGATGCACTATTCCCCAGGAATAGGCAAGTCTACAACTCTGCCTCATTAATAGCAAGGTGCCTCAAATCTTTGTTTAAGTTCCTGAAGTTGAGTTTCTGTTTCTGCAGCTGGAAGAAATCCTTATTGGTTTGCATGAGGGCATTTTGTCATAACCTACTTCGATTCGACACAAAGTCATTACCAGAGACAGTTCTCAGTTTATATTTTAGTACTTTTATGAAAAAGTAGATAATTTTATGAGGTCATATTTATTAATGCATTCATTAATTCAACCATATATGCAAGCATTTATCCATTTATTCATCCATCACTGACTTAAAAATATTTATCTCATTCTTTGGCAAGCATTGGATTAAGCATGGGTAGACACAATCTTGTTTGGCTTATAGGCAGATGTTTATGAATTTTACATTTTTTTCCTCCATATTTCCAAGTATAATTGTATCATCTTGTTGTTCATACCTCCTTTGGAATTATCCATACTGTAAGAATCCTGGCCTCCTTTATTATAAGTTTGGACTCCAAAAATCAGAAGTAGAAATGAAAAGCATATTTTACATTCATAACAGTATGTGAATATCTTCTGAAATTGGTACTTCATTTATACCAAATAACTCCTTAGTTCTTAAAAATAATTTGGTTACACAGAAATAGAAAATGTCTTCATTCTCCAGAAGCAAACTGTTTCATTTACATGACCATTTTGAATCTGAATATGTATGCATTCCTTTGTACAGTTTAGTCATTCCAGACCTTATGTACCATTTTAAACAATCAGATGTCTTTGAGTTGGTGGTTAAGAAGCTTTTTTTTTTTTTTTTTAATTTTACACAGGTGTAAGACAGGTGGTACGCCCTTTCCTCTCTGCCCCATAGGGTGTAGCTCTAACTACCCTCTAGGGAAGAGAAGGTTGGGTGAACAGCCTTACTATTTCTCCAGCTCATTAATCTCCTGAAGGCACGTTCTCTTCACTGCCTAAGGGTTCTTAAGGGAGACGGAGGCTGATGCATACAGAATGGGATTGCAGCATGATTTCTCTTCCCCAAGTAACTTCAGAATCTTCCCCAAAGCTAATACACATTTATTAAAATTCAACTTTATTTTTAGAGAAGTTTTAGGTTTACTGAAAAATTGTGCAGAAAGATTTTTACATATACCTCCTATCCTCCCTGCACAGTTTCTCCTATTATTAACATCTTGTATTTCTGTGGTGCATGTGTTAAAACTGATGAACCAATATTGAGACATTATTATTTACTAAACTCTATAGTCTACATTAGCGTTCACTCTTTGTGTTCTAGCAAATATATATCGTCATATATCCACTCTTATAGTATCATGCAGAATAGTTTCACTGCCCTTAAAATGTCCTGTGATCCACTTACTCATCCCTCCACTCTTCCCCTCTGAGCCCACTGAGCTTTTCCCTGGCTCTATAGTTTTGCCTTTTCCAATATGTCATATAGTTGGAATCATGCAGTGGCTGCTAACCAAAAGGTCTGAAAAAGAGTGACTTCTTTTCCTTAACAATATGCATTTAAGGTTCTTCCATATCTTTCTGTTCCTTGATAATTCATTTCTTTTTACTGGTAACACATCACTGTATGAATGTATCACAGGTTGTTTATCCATTCATCTATTAAAGGACATCTTGGTTGCTCCTAATTTTGGCAATATAAATAAACCTGCTAAAAACATTCGGGTGTAGGTTATTATGTGGACATTCATTTTCAACTCACCAGGTAAATACCTAGCGGTGTGATTGCTGGATTATATGATAAGCCTATGTTTAGTTTTGTAAGAAACTGTCAGACTGTCTTCCAAAGTGTCTATACCACTTTTACTGCCATCAACAATGAATGAGACATCCTGTAACTTCATATCTTTGCCAACATTTGATGTTGTTAGTGTTCTGAATTTTAGGCATTCTAATAAATAGGTGTATTTTGTTATCACATTGTTGTTTGATTTGAAATTCTGAAATGACATATGATGCTGACAATTTTTTTTTAGATGTTATTTACCATCTGTATATCTTCTTAGGTGAAGTGTCTGTTCAGCTCTTTCGCTCATTTTTAATTGGGTTGTTTGTTTTCTTATCATTGCACTTTAAATGTTCATTTTATGTTTTTGATACAAGTCCTTTATCAGATATGTTTTTCAAATATTTTTTCCAATCTTGTCTTGTGTTTTTATTATCTTAACACAATCTTTGGCAGAGCAGAAAGTTTTAATTTGAACAAAGTCCATTTTATCTTTTTTTTCTTTTACTTTATATATGGTAATTTTATTATGTTTAAGAAGTCATCTCCAAACCCAACGTCACCTAGATTTTCTCTTATGTTATCTTCTAGAAGTTGTATGGTTTGACATTTTACATTTAGGTGTAGGATCCATTTTGAGTTAATTTTTGTGAAAGCTATAAAGCTTTGTCTAGACTCATTTTTTTGAATGTAGATTTTGAGTTGTTCCTGCACCATTTGTTGAAAACGTGATCCTTTCTCCATTGAATTGCCTTTGCTCCTTCGTCAAAGATCAGGTGGTTATATTTGTGTGAGTCTATTTCTGTGTTCTTTATTGTGTTCCACTTATCTGTTGTCTATTCCTTCACCAGTACCAAAAGCTGTCTTGATCAACGTAGCTTTATATTAAGCCTTGACAGAAGTAGGGTGCTATCATACTCCAACTCTGTGCTTTCTCAGTATCTTTTTGGCTATTCTGCATTTTTCTCTTTCCGTATGAACTTTAGAATAAGTTAAATAACTTTAGAATCAGCAATTAAATAATTTGCTGGATTTTTTATTGGAATTTTTGAATCTATAGATCAAGTTAAGAAGTGTTAACATCTTAATCATATTAAGTCTTCCTGTCTGTGAACATGGAATATCTCTCTGTTTATTTAGATCTGTGATTTCTTTCATCAGAGTTTTGTAGTTTTCCTCATACAGATCTTATACATATTTTTTTAGATTTATATATAAGGAGCCCTGGTGGTGGAGTGGTCAAGCTCTCAGCTGCTAACCAAAAGTATCCACCAGCTGCTCCTTGGAAACCCTATGGGGGCAGTTCTACTCTGTCTTATAGGGTCATTATCAGTTGGAATTGTCTTGATGGCAACAGATCTGTTTGTTTGCTTTCATACTTCAGAAATTCATTTTTTTGGATGCTAATGTAAATTGTATTTTTGTTTTCAATTTCAAATTACAATTATTTGTGACTGATATATAAGAAAGTAATTGACTTTTGAATATTAACCTTGTATCCTACAACCTTTTTATATCACTTATTATTTCCAGGAGTTTTTTTTGACAATTCCTTGGGATTTTCTACATAGATGATCATACCACATAGAACACAGGTCATTTTATTTCTTCCTTTCCATTCTGTATATCTTTTATTTCTTTTTATTTTCTTATTGCATTAGTGAGGATTTCTAGTATGATCTCTCATTTCCAATATGTGGGGGAAAGCATCTAGTTTCTCACCATTAAGTATGATATTACTTACAGGTTTTTTGTTTGTTTTGTTTTTAATATGTTCTTTATCTAGTTAATGAAGATTACCTCTATTCTTAGTTTGCTTAGTGTATTTAACAAGAGTGGATGTTGGATTTGTCTGAAGCTGATATGATCATATGACTTCTCTTCTTTAGCCTGTTGATAAGATGCATTACATTAATTAGTTTATGAATGTTGAACCAGCTTTGCATACCTGGGATAAATCCCACTTTGTCATGGGGTATAATTCTTTTTATACATTGTTAGATTCAGTTTTCTCATTGTTGATGATTTTTGCATCTATGTTTATGAAAAATATTGCTCCGTAATTTTTCCTCCTAGTAATGTTTTTCTCTGATTTCAGTAATAGAGTAATGCTGACTCAGAATTAGGTAGGGAATGTTCTCTGCTTTTCTTTTTTCTTTAGGAAGAGTTTGAAAAATATTGTTATTAATTATTCTTTAAATGTTTGGTAGAGTTCACCAATGAAGCCATCTAGGTGTGATGCTTTCTGTTTTGGAAGGTTATTAATTGTTGATTCAATTTATTTGATAGGTGTGGGCCTATCAGATTATCCATTTGTCATTTTGTGAGTTTTTATTGATTGTGTCTTTCAAGGAATTGGTCTATTTTGTCTAAGTTATCAAATTTGGAGGTAGAGAGCTGTTCATAACATTTCTTTATTATTCTTTTAATGTCCGTAGGGTCAGTCATGATGACCTCTATTTCATTTCTAATGTTAGTTGTTCTAATATTAGTTATTTCTCTCTTTTTCTCCTGGTTAGTCTGGCTGGAGTTTTATCAGTTTTTATTGATTAAAAAAAGATTTTTTCTTTGTTGATTTTTCTCTATGAATTTTCTGTTTTCAATATCATTGATTTCTACCCTAGTTTTATTTCTTTTTTCTTTTCCTGCTTACTTTGAATTTAATTTGATCTTCTTTCTCAAGTTTTCTGAGTAGAAGCTTAGATTATTGGTTTAAAATCTTCTTTTCTAATGATACATACTTTGAATTTAATTTGATCTTCTTTTTCAAGTTTTCTGAGTAGAAGCTTAGATTATTGGTTTAAAATCTTCTTTTCTAATGATACATACTTTGAATTTAATTTGATCTTCTTTTTCAAGTTTTCTGAGTAGAAGCTTAGATTATTGGTTTAAAATCTTCTTTTCTAATGATACATTCAATGCTCTACATTTCCCTGTAAGCACTACTTTTGCTGACTCCCACAAATATTGATAAGCTGTATTTTTATTTTCATTTATTTCAATTTTTTTTAATTTCTCTTAAGACCTAATATATATTTGAAGCTGGTGAAGTTTTAATTAGTTTCCTCATTGAGAGTTCAAGTCACTCATGAAATTGTACAGATTTGGGGTGAAGGGACCGATGATGTGGTGCCCCTGACCTACATACCTTGTTCTTAGTGACACACACAGGGAGAGTTTTCACCATGTAGACTCTCTTTGTAGAATATAGGTGTTCTGCAAAGACATACCCTCATCTATACTTACAGCTTAATAACTTTGACTTGGTTATGCTTAGAGTGTTCTTCCACAAAATAGTAAAAAAATGAATGTTGCAATGTCTCATCACTTCTGATGTTTCACCTCATTTTGAGAAATATTGAGAGCTGGTGGGTTACTAAATTGAGTCCACTATATCTTTCCATGTGGAGGTGAAATTCCATTGGGTTTTAGATGAACCAAAACATGCTTTGAATGTAGATAGGTTAAGAGAGGAAAATTTTAGAAAGATTTTCTTGTTTCTGTCTTGAAACACTGGATAGATATGATAGAAATACTCCATCTGCCTCTTTGGATCTACTTTCTACCTTTCTCCACCCTCCTCTGTCACCAGAGGACCAATTTTTATTCACTTCAAATTGTCCTCTTCTTTCCCTCTAGCTTACTATTGAGTTTAGTTGATGGGAGCTACTGCAGGAGAGGTTGTGGCAGGGGGATAATGAAGTTGAGGTATTTAGTTCTATGGTTACCTCCCTACCCAGCCATGTATTGGCCTTTCTGAGTTTCTCTACTCTTGGGCAGTTTTCTCTTGTAATTGTAGTAGTACAATGACAACTTCAGCTCTTGCTTATTTTTTAGTAAGCACTCTGTCTTAGTTATCTAATGTGGTTATGACAGAAATATCGCAAGTGGATGACCTTAACAAACAGAAATTTATTTTGTCAGTTTAGGAGGCCTGAAGTCCAAATTTAGTGCACTGGCTCTAAGGGGAAGGCTTTCTCTTTCTGTCAGCTCTGGAGGAAGTTACTTGTCTCTTCAGCTTCTGCTTCCTGGTTCCTTGGTAATCTCCATATGTCTTGGCATCTATTTTACCCCATCGCTGCTCTGCTTGCTTGTTTAGTCTCTTTTATATCTCAAAAGAGATTGACTCACGCTACACCTTACATTAACCCTGCCTTACTAACATAGCAAAGACAACCCATTCCCAAATGGGATTGTAACCTAAGGCATTGAGTTTAGGATTTACAATACATATTTTGGGGGAACATAATTCAATCCATAATACACTCTCTCCCCCTGTCTATTCAGGCCAAGTGATGGTCATGGCTCCCTGCTATTGCTAAACTGAGGGTGCTTCAACATGACTTGGTTTTCTTTGAACTCTCCCTCATATTTGTAAATTGTCCCTGCTTTGAAATCTGCTACATTACTACATTTGAGTGTACCATCTTATTCTGCTGTGATCCTGACTTAGCCATACGTTCATACTACCCTATAACCAAGGTAAAAAAAACAAGAGGCCAACACAACTGTGAAAGGTAGAAGGTGAATTTAATTTAAACCTGTTGAACTTCAGATGTCTGACTAGTATCCCAGAAGCTGGATATTGAGCTAGTTTTCCTACAGAGATTGAAGTTAAGACAGATATCTGGGATAAATCTTTGATTTGAAGATCTAATGATTTTTATGAACATGGACAAATCTGGGCATACTTTAACAATCTGTACACTTAAGATGATGTATTGATTATTTTCTCTGTACTTCCATCCTCAGTTCCTCTATTTTATACTTAGAGTTAATTAGAAAAGCAGGAACTTAAAAGACCCAGAAATCTATCGTAGCCAGAAAACTTACGTGAAAGCTGAAATGTCATTTTTATTTTGTGCCTATTTCCAACCATTTATGTCAAATATAAAATAATCTCTTCAAGAGAAAGCTTATATTCCCTTGAGGCATATTATCTCTTGAAACAGAGGATTCATGTATACCCTAATTTATTAAATCACTGAAATATGAGTTATTATTTTAGTCAATATATAATTGAGAATATTTTCTCTTTGTAGATGTCTCTAATATTAAAATAAAAAATTACGCAATATGGAAATTTCTCTAGTTTCTTTTGAAGGTATATGTGTATTAACTCAGCAGTACTCATGGTATCTAAATGGAAGCCAGAATGAAACTTAAATGAATATCCTATATATACTTTTTCTTGGTATAAGTTAGTTCTTTCCTTAAGTGACTATCAATAGATAAAATGTTATGCCTTTCAGTCTTTGAAATATTTTTAATGCATCTTTAAAATGTTACTGCCTTAATTTTGTAAATAATTTTTCACTCATGAACACTATTTAATCAAGATGGAAACTTTTAAATACGTTACTGTTTTTTATTATTTAGAAAGTTCTAAAACATTTATTATCTATATTTCTTTATAGTCATACTAAAAAGCTATGATTAAGTTCTCTTTTCTTGTGCTATGGAGTATTAATCAGTTTTCTGCCACAATAATGCTGCATAATAACAACAAAAACGAAAACAACCAAACAAAAACCTCCCAAAACTTCCTTGACTTTAAACAAAAATTACTTGTTTAAATTTCAAACTCAAATCAGCTAATCTCAGCTTCAACAGTCTGGACTAACATAGATCACAGGCTTTGGGTTCGTGTGTTTTTATTCAGTTACTCTGGCTGAAGAAAGAATGGCTAAATATGGCATAACTTATTCATGGAAGGTAGAAGCAGAAACACATAATACTTCTGTTCAGGCGTCAACCTTGTCACTTTTCCATTGGTTAAAGCAAGTTACATGTTCATGCCTAACATTCATTACTCATGGAACTATATTTATACTAACTCAAGCAAGCACTTGGAGGGAAGGAAGAATTATTAATAAATAATAAGTCTAACATATAGGGCTTGCAAAGAGACATGTGTTCTCAGTTTCAGTTAACTAATACAGTCTCTTCGTTATATGTGGTAGTTATGTTTTAAAATGTTCCTGCAAATACTGAATTAGTGAATACCGAATCAGTCTTGTTTGACCTCAGCTGGAAAATTTTCACTGTTCTGTGCATGTACATGTCTATGAATGGCATGAAACCTGTGTGAACATTTTTAGCAAATAGGTGAATTCAAGAATATGAAACTGTGTATAATGAGGATTAACTGTGTATGATGAGGATGAAGGTTTACAGAACAAATTGTTTCTCATTAAACAGTTAGTACACATATTGTTTTATGACATTGGTTAACAACCCCACGACATGTCAACACTCCTCCTTCTCTACCTTAGGTTCCCTATTACTAGGTTTCCTGTCCCCTCCTGCCTTCTACTCCTTGTCCCTGGACTGTTGTGCCCCATTAGTCTCCTTTTGTTTTATGGGCCTGTCTAATCTTTGGCTCAAGGGTGAACCTCGGAGGTGACTTCATATTGAGCTAAAAGGGTGTCTGGTGGCCATACTCTCGGGGTTTCTCCTGTATCTGTCAGGCCAGTAAGTCTGGTCATTTTTGTGAGTTAGAATTTTGTTCTACATTTTTCTTCAGTTCTGTCTGGGACCCTCTGTTACGATTCCTGTCAGAGCCATCAGTGGTGGTAGCCAGGCACCATCTAGTTGTACTGGACTCAGTCTGGTCGAGGCTGTGGTAGTTGTGGTCCATTAGTCCTTTGGATTAATCTTTCCCTTGTATCTTGTTTTCTTCATTCTCCTTTTCTCTCAAAGGGGTGAGACCAGTGGAGTATCTTAGATGGCTGCTCACAGGCTTTTAAGACCCCAGTAATATGTCAATTCTTGATAACCTTAAACCTAGAAGACCAAAGAACACAATACAGATAAGAATAAATTCAAGATAGGTATATGAACTAAATAGAACCATACATTAACCTTATTATCAATAGACAAACCTTACAAAAAATAAAGATAAATATACAAAGAAATGAACTCACTTTGTTTAAATGAAATATAAGAAAATGCATAAGAAGACATCCTGTTCATTCACTTTTAAATATATGATTGTAAAAACTATGAAAGAATTAAACTAATCCTATTGTACTGTTTAAAAATAGAGTATCAGGGTTGGAAGAGTGCTTTGATGACATGAGAACCTTGTGTAGTAGTGTAATGATAAAAGCAAGATAAATCATTTTTTTTAACAAGCAAAGCCATTTTTGCATTAAATTTCTCATATTTTCAGGGATCATTTCTCTGCATAGAGTCAGGATAGGTTTCTGAGGGGTCATTTGTATTCTGAATTAAAAGTATATTTTACTTTGCCTTTTACCAATTACAAAAGAAAATGTTCAAACATTGCTTCAATCTTTGGATATTTTAAATGGCACCAAATAAAACATATTGGATTGTCAGTTTTTAACCTAATATTTCTAAGACTTCATACTTAAGAGCCAGACACAGAAATTTGACAGTTACCTTCTTAGGAAATTCATTTGAGGAGAGTTGATTATCCATTCAATTTTTGTGTTTTCCGTTACTATTGTGCAAAAACTAACCAAATTACTGCATCAAATGTGTTATTTTATTATTAAAAAAAGAATATGCTTCATAACTTCAAAAGATAAAAGACCATATAATATTTTCATCAAGTTTCTATGTATGATAACTTAGAACATCTTAAAATAAAATCAAATAAGTTAAATATAATATAAAACAAGTTTTAATATCATTTGTATTAAATGCTGTTCAACTAACAACAGTTTGCATTCAAATAGCAAACCTGAAACACGTGTGTCAAAATTGCTTGTTGTGACATAATATAATTAATAATGAGACCAGATTGATAATTCTTTTTCAGGAAAAAATGTGCTCTCTGAAGACTATCAAGACTTTAAGTTTTTTTTTTTTTTCTGAGAACTTCTCAAAGTTAAGAGAGACCTATTACAGAAATGTTAATAAAATTAACATTGACATTTTGTTTTACAGACAAAATACTCTAGAAGGTGTACTGTGAGGATATACATTATGCCTATAAAGAGATCTGAGGGGATTAAAATTTCAAAATATACAGATTTTCTTTCTTTTCTGTCAATTTAATATAATTCTAAAGTGTGAATCATTTACTTTCTTCTTGATTAACAGAAGTTTATGTTAGATCTTTCATTTTTTTCACAGTTATAAATGTATTTTAAAAGAATCCGTTTCTTCAATATGGCTTTAAAAATTCTACAGGGCAAAATTTATAATAGAAATCAAAAAACATAAGTATATGATGAATTCTATCCTCGTGATCATGATTCTTTTACAACTTTTGAAGTATAACAGATGTAGTATTTCTTTTGCGAAGGATAAAATTAAAAGTCATGGTTTCTTATAATAATTTGAAAGAAAATTAACTCTATTGTCCTCATAGAAAAGAACATACCTTCCAACATTTTCTGAAAGGAATTTTAAAAGGGATTGAAATAATGAATGGCTCTTACTAAATGAAAATGAAATTTTGCTTGAAATAACTTTGTAATTTCAAAAATAATGATAGTAAATCAGCAATAGTTTTGGACTTGGAAGTAAAAATAGTATTGTCTGCTGTCCTTTGGGAAGTTCTTTTTTGGCTATTGATATCATGAGGAATACTATGTCATAAATAGACACTTTGAGTTTAGGGATGTGTGTGTGTGTGTGCACATATATGCATATACAGCCATGCACTGCATGATGTCCATCAGGGGAACGTCCAACCACATATACTTCTGTGGTCAAATAAGGTTATAATACACTTCAGAAATCCCAATCTGATAAGAAACAAGACATAGTGGGTGTCTCTAATGGCAGCTAGTCAAATATTGTGTTGTTGTTGTTGATAGGTGCTATTATGTCAATTCCAAGTTATAGTGACCCTACATACAACAGAATGAAAAGCTGCCCAGTAGTACCCCCTCCTCGCAATTACTGCTATGTTTGAGCTCATCATTGCAGACACTAGTCAATCCATTTTGTTCAGGGTTTTCCTCTTCTTCGCTGGTCCTCTACTTTCCAAGAATGATGTCTTTCTCCAGGGACTGATATCTTCAGATAACATGTCCAAAACGCCTGAGACTAATCTCACCATCCTCACTTCTAAGGAGCATTCTGGCTGTACTTCTTCCAAGACAGATTTGTTCATTCTTCTGGCAGTCTATGGTATATTCAATATTCTTGGCCAACACCATAATTCAAATGCATCAATTAATCTTTGATATTCCTGGTTCATTGGCCAGCTTTCGCATTCAGGTGAGGTGATTGAAAAAATCATGACTTCGGCACACCTTAGTCCCAAGCTGACATCTTTGCTTTTTAACTCTTTACATAGGTTTTTTAGCATCAGATTTTCCCAATACAATACAGCCTTTGCTTTCTTGACTGCTGCTTCCATGGGTGTTGATTGTGGACCCAAGTAAAATTAAATCCTTGACAACTTCAATCTTTTCTCCATTTATCATGGCGTTCCTTATTGGTCCAGTTGTGAGGATTTTTCTTTCTTTATGTTGAGGTACAATCCGTACTGAAGACTGCAGTTATTGATCTTCATCAGTAAGGTCTTCAAGTCTTCACTTTCCACAAAGAAAGTTCTGTCATCTGCATATCATAGGTTGTTAATCATCCTTCCACCAGTCCTGATGCCACATTCTTCTTCATATAGTCCAGCTTCTCTGATTATTTATCAGCCTACATATTGAATAAGTTTGGTGAAAGGATACAAACCTGAAGCACACATTTCTGATTTAAAACCAGGCAGTATCCTCTTGTTTTGTTTGAAAAACTGCCTCTTGGTCTATGTACAGTTTCCTCATGAGCACTGTTAAGTGTTCTGGAATTCTCATTCTTCACAATGTTATCCGTAATTTGTTATGATCCACACAGTCAAATGCCTTTCCATAGTCCATAAAACACAGGTAAACATCTTTCTGGTATTCTCTGCCTGCAGACAAGATTCATCTGACATCAGCAATTATATCCTTCCTTCCAAGTCCTCTTTTGAATCCAGCTTCAATTTTTGACACTTCTCTGTCGATGTACTGCTGCAAACATTTTTGAATTATATAGAGCAAAATTTTACTTGTGTGTGATATTAATGATATTGTTGGATAATTTACACATTCTGTTGGATCACCTTTCTTTGGAATGGGCACAAATATGGCTCTTTTTCAGTTGGTTGGCCACGTAAGCTGTCTTCCAAATTTCTTGGCAAGGATGAGTGAGTACCTCCAGCCTGTATTTGTTTGTTGAAACATCTCAATGATGGTGTTCCATCATTTCCTGGAGCATTCTTTTACCCAATGCCTTCAGTGCAGCTTGGACATTTTCCTTCCATACCATGGATTTTTGATCAAATGCTACCTCCTAAAATGGTTGAACATCGACCAATTCTTTTTGGTACAATGACTCTGTATATTCTTTCCATTTTCTTTGATGCTTCCTGCATCCTTCAATATTTTGCCGATAGAATCCTTCTGTATTGCAACATGAGGTTTAATATTTTTCTTCAGTTCTTTCAGCTTAAGAAATACTGAATGTGTTCTTCCCTTTCAGTTTTCTAACTCCAGGACTTTGTACATTTCATTATAATTCTTTACTTTGTCTCTCAAGCCTCTGTTGGAAATATTCTGTTCGGCTCTTTTATTTCTTCATTTTTTCCATTCTCTTTAGCTACTCTACGTTCAAGAACATGTCTCAGAGTCTCTTCTGACATATATTTTGGTCCTTTCTTTCTTTCCTGTCTTTTTAATGACCTTTTGCTTTCTTCATATATGATGTCCTTGATGTCATTCCACAACTCGTCTGGTCTTTGATCATTAGTGTTTTATGTGTCAAATCTCTTCCTGAGATACATATTCTTGAGATGGTCTCCAAATTCAGGTAGAATATACTCAAGGTCATGTTTTGGTTCTTGTGATTTTGTTTTAATTTTCTTCAGCTTCAACTTAAACTGGCATATGAGCAGTTGGTTGTCTGTTCCACAGTCAACCCCTGGTCTTGTTCTGACAGATGATACTAAGTTTTCCATGGTGTCTTTCCACAGATGTTGTCAATTTGATACTTGTGTATTTCATCTGTTAAGGTCCACATGTATAGTCTCCATTTAAGTTGTTAAAAAAAAGTATTTGCAATGAGTAAGTCATTGGTCTTGCAAAATTCTATCATGCGATCTCCATCGTCATTTCTATCACCAAGGCCATGTTTTCCAAGTACTGATCCTTCTTTTTTCCATCTTTCATATTCCAATCACCAGTAATTATCAATGCATCTTGATTGCATGTTTGATCAATTTAAGACTGCAGAACTTGGTAAAAATCTTAAATTTCTTTACCTTGGTATTAGTGGTTCATGGGTAAATTTGAATAATAGTCATATTAACCAGTCTTCCTTATAGGCATATGAATATCATGGTATCACTGACAGAGTTGTACTTCAGAATAGATCTTGAAATGGTCTTTTTGACAATGAATGCAACACTGTTACTCTTCAATTTTCATTCCAGGCTGTTATGGATTGAATTGTGTCCCCCCAAAATTGTGAACTTGGCTAGACCATGATTCCCAGACTGATGTAATTATCCTATGTGTTATAAATCTTAATGTCTATGACATTAATGAGGCAGGATTAGAAGCAATTATGTTAATGAGGCAGGACACAATCTACAGGATTAGATTCTATCTCGAGTTAATTTTTTTTGAAATATAAAAGAGAGAAACAAGCAGAGAGGAGAGGGACCTCTTACCACCAAGAAAGAAGAGCAGGCAGTGGAGCAAGTATTTTGGCCCAGTGTCCCTGAGCTGAGACGCTCCTACACCAGGGAAATATTAATGACAAGGACTTTCTCCCAAAGCCAAAAGATCAGAAAGCTTTCCCCTGGAGCTGGTGTCCTGAATTTGAACTTCTAGCCTCTTAAACTGTGAGAGAATAAATTTGTTTGTTAAATCCATTAGCTTGAGATATTTATGTGATAGCAGCACTAGATAACTGAGACACTGGCATAGTAGACAATATGACTGCCACATTCAAAATGGCTAATATCAGTCCTTTTCAGCTCACTAATGCCTAGTGTTCTATTTCATTTTTGACAACTTCAAGTGTTCAAATGTTCTATTTCATTTTTGACAACTTCCAATTTTCCTAGATTCATACTTCATGTATTCCATTTTCTCACCATCCTCGATTCTAAGGAGCATTCTGGATGTACTTCTTTCAAGACAGATTTGTTCCTTCTTCAGGAAGTCCATGATATATTCAACATTCTTCCCAAATACCATAGTTCAAAGGCATGAATTGTTCTTCAGTCTTCCTTGTTCATTGCCCAGATTTTTCATGCATAAGAAGTGTTGAAAATACCATGGCTTGGGTCAGGCGCATGTTGGTTCTAGAAGTGGTGTGTATTTGCTTTTTACTACTTTAAAGAGCTCTCTTGTATCAGATTTGCCCAATACAATACATCATTTGATTTCTTGACTACTGGTTCCATGGGTGATGATTGTGAATCCAAGTAAAATGAAATCCTTAACAACTTCAATCTTTTCTCTGTTTATCATGATGTTGCTAATTAGTTGTGAGGATTTTTGTTTTCTTTATGTTGAGGTACAATCCATAGTGAAGGCTGTAGGTTTTGAACTTCATTAGGAAGTGCTTCAAGTCCTCTTCACTTTCAGCAAGATTCTGTTATCTGTGTATTGCAGGCTGTTAATGAGACTTCCTCCAATCCTGATGTCAATTTCTTCTTCATATAGTCCAGCTTCTCAGATTATTTGCTCAGCATACACAATGAGTAAGTATGGTGAAAGTGTACAATCCCAACGCACACCTTTCCTGACTTTAAACCACGCTGTATCCCCTTGTTCTGTTCGAACAGCTGCCTCTTCATCTATGTACAGGTTCCTCATGAGCACAATATAATGTTCTAGAATTCCCATTCTTCCCAATGCTATTCAGAATTTGTTATAATCCACACAGTCGAATGCTTTTGTGTAGTCACTAAAACACAAGTAAACATTTTTCTGGTATTTTCTGCTTTCAGCCAAGATCCATCTGACATCAGAAATAATATCCCTTGTTCCAGGTCCTCTTCTGCATCCAGCTTGAACTTCTGGCAGTTCCTTATTGATGTACTGCTGTAACTACTTTTGAATGATCTTCAGCAAAATTTTACTTGTGTGTAATATTAATGATATTGTTCGATAATTTCTACATTCTGTTGTACCATCTTTCTTTGAAATGGCCACAAATAGTCATCTCTTCCAGTTGATTGGCCAAATAGTTGTCTTCCAAATTTCTTGGCATAGATGAGTGAGTACCTCCAGTGCTGCATCCATTTGTTGAAACATCTCAATTAACATTCCATCACTTCCTGGAGCCTTGCTTTTCACCAATGCCTTCAGTGCAGCTTGTACCTCTTCCTTCAGTACCATTGATTCTTGATCATATGCTACCTCTTGAAATGGTTGAATATCAACCAGTTCTTTTTGGTAAGTGACTCTGTATTCTTTCCATCTTCTTTTAATGCTTCCTATGTTGTTCAACATTTTTCTTGTAGAATCCTTCAATATTGCAACTCGAGGCTTGAATTTTTGCTTCAGTTCTCTCTGCTTGAGAAATGCCGAGCATGTTCTTCCCTTTTTGTTTTCTAACTCTAGGTCTTTGCACATTTCTTTATGATATTTTACTTTGTTTCTTGATCTCCCCTTTGAAATTTGCTGTTTAGTTCTTTTACTTCATCATTTCTTCCATTAGCTTTAGTTACTCTGCATTCAAGAGCAAATTTCAGAGTCTCTTCTGACATCCATTTTTGTCTTTTCTATCTTTCCTGTCCTTTTAATGACCTCTTGCTTTCTTCATGTATGATGTCCTTGAGGTCATTTCACAACTTGTCTGGTCTTTGGTCATTAGTGTTCAAAGTGTCAAATCTATTCTTGAGATGGGCTCTAAATTCAGGGGGAATATAGCCAAGGTCATATTCTGGTACTTGTGAACTTGCTCTAATTTTCTTCAGCTTTGATTTGGACTTGTATATGAGCAATCGATTGTATGCTCCCCCTTCAGGCCCTGACCTTGTTCTTACTGAATATAATGAGCTTCTTCATTGTCTCTTTCCACAGATGTAGTCGATTTCATTCCTGTTTATTCCATCTGGTGAGGTCCATGTGTATAGCCATTTTTACATTGTTGAGAAAAGGTATTTGCAATAAACACATTGATGGTAGTGCAAAATTCTATCATGTTATCTCTGGTGTCATTTCTATTACCAACACCACATTTTCCAACTACTGATCCTTCTTTGTTTCCAACTTTTGCATTCCAATTACCAGTAATTATCAATACATTTTGATTGCAGGTTTGATTTATTTCAGCATGAAGAAGCTAGTAAAGCCGTCAATTTCCTCATCTTTGGCTTTAGTAGTTGATGCCTAAATTTGAATAATAATCATACAAACTGGTCTTCCTTGTATACATATTATCCTATCACTGACAGTATTGTACTTCAGGATAGATCTTGAAAAGTTCCTTTTGACTCTGAGTAAGATGCCATTTCTTTTCAAGTTGTCATTCCCAGCATAGTAAACCATATGATTGTCTGATTCAAAATGTCCAATATCGGTCCATTTCCATTCACTAATGCCTAGGATATTGATCTTTAAGTGTTCCATTTCATTTTTGATGGCTTCCAGTTTTCCTAGTTTCATACTTTGCACATTCCACGTTCCAATTATTAATGGATATTTGTAGCTATTCTCATTTGGAGTCACGCGAGTAAATGAAAGTCCTGAAAGCTTTATTTCATTCACAACATTAAGGTCGACTCCAGAGGCAGGGCCGAGATGGCGAAGTAGTCAGATGCTTCCGGTGGACCCTCTTACAACGAAGACCTGAAAAAACAAATGATTCAATTATATATGGCAATCTGGGAGCCCTGAACATCAAAGGCAGAGGTGACGAACCAGACTGAGTGGCAGGGGGAGGGAGAGATGGTTCAGAAGCATCGAGGAGTTGCCAGACCTGACCCGGCAAGAGCCTGAGCCCGTCAGGCCTGAGCAGCTCGTGGCTGAGCAGTGAGGCAGGCAAGTGGCGGTGCTCGGGAGGCACGTTTTCCACATTGGGAGAGACCCTGTGCCAGAGAGTCTACACAGCCACCCAGAACCAGGGAGAAGCAGCCCTCATCAGTGAAAGATAAGTATTTGCGTACGGCTTACTGCACGGATCAAAAACACCACCCTTAGGGAAAAACCTCTCTCCCATTTACCTCCCCACTCCCTGCTCTGCACTGGGTCCTGGACTGCCTTCAGCAATTGGCCGAGTTCCCTGGGCCAGAAGTAGGATCCATCACACACCCGGAGCCATTCTCCCTGCCTTGGAGACTGAACAAATTAACAAAAGAGAAGGGAAAAAATAAACTGCCGGCTCCCCTATGCCAGGAACCCAGGGTAGGCACAGCTCCTTTGCCTAGGCATAGGCATAAGAGATCCAGGGACTGTGAGTACCTTTCCTCCTTCACAGACTTGTGTGGGCCCATCTCAGTAGCATAGGCTCTCATTACCGCAGTACAACAGGGTATATACCAGAACTGTAACTTCAACTGTTTCAGCTGTGATGTGGCAGGTTCTTGACGTTTGACACTGCTCTGCCCGTTAAGCAGGGTCTCCAACCACCCACATCATGGGCCTCAGGACTGGTGGCTCCACCTATGCCACCTAGCCACCTGAGATAGGGGCCCATGAATAAGAGATGCCCCCAGTCCTTACAGCCAAGAGCATTAGGTGCTCAGAGTTCAGCTGTAAAACCCACCCACCTATGTGCTCTAGGAAACAGGGACACACCTTCCTCCTGGACACTCCTGGGTGGTTGTCAGATCCCTGCCTTGCTCAGAGTATGTCCCCCTGCTGCAGCCAGATGCCTGTGCCTACACCAATCACCCATGCCTGTCTAGGACTGTAAGCGAAAGCTTACACCACACACTTGATAGCTACCCACCTGGGCACCTCAGCTGAATCCATATAGGAGGAGTGGGCAGACTCCTGAACTCACATACCTAGTAACGGATCTAACCACCTGGTGACAGGACGTTAGAACGTCAGCGGTGCCAATAATCAAACTAGATCATACAAGCAGTCTATATGGGCATATCAAAACAAAACAAGAAGCTAGGACACAGTAAACAAACATAAAATAAATAAACATAATAACTTAATGATGGCTCGGAGACAAAAGTCAATATCAAATCTCATGAAGAGGCAATCCATGATGGCTTCAGCAAGCTCCCAAAATAAAGAATCTAGAAATTTTCCAGAGGTGGAAAATGTCTTAGAATTGCTGGAGACAGAATAGAAAAGATTAATATACAGAACTCTTCAAGAAATTAGGAAGGAAATTAATCAAAATGCAGGACATGCAATAGAGGAAATTAAAAAGATTAGAGAAGAGCATAATGACAAATTTAACAGGCTGCAAGAATCCATAGAGAGACAGCAATCAGAAATCCAGAAGATTAACAATAAAATTTCAGAATTATACAACTCAATAGAAAGTCATAGGAGCAGAATTGAGGCAACAGAAGTCAGAATCAGTAAGATTGAAGGTAAAGCACTCGACACCAACTTACTTGAGGAAAAATCAGATAAAAGGATTTAAAAAAATGAAGAAACCCTGAGAATCATGTGGGACTCCGTCAAGAGGAATAACCTACGAGTGATTGGAATACCAAAATGAGGGGATAACAGAAAATACATAAAGAATTTTTGAAGATTTGTTGGCAGAAAACTTCCCTGATATCGTGAAAGATGAGAAGATATCTATCCAAGATGCTCATTGAACCCCACATAAGGTAGATCCCAAAAGAAAGTCACCAAGACATATTATAACCAAACTTGCCAAAACCAAACATAAAGAGAGAATTTTAAGAGTGGCTAGGGAGAAACGGAAAGTAATCTACAAAGGAGAGTCAATAAGAGTAAGCTCGGACTACTCAGTAGAAACCATGCAGGCAAGAAGGCAATGGAATGACATATATAAAGCCTTGAAGAAAAAAAAAAAAAAAGCTAGCAAAGAATTATATATCCAGCAAAACTGTCTCTCAAATATGATGGCAAATTTAGCGCATTTCCAGATAAACAGAAGTTTCGGGAATTTGCTAAAACCAAACCAATATTACAAGACATACTAAAGGGAGTACTCTGGTTAGAAAATCAGTAACGTCAGATAACAAACCAAGATTAGAACACAGGACAGAGCAATCAGATATCAACCCAGAGAAGGAAGTCACAAAAATAAATCCAAGCTAAAACACTGAAAATAGGAAAACAGACGTCAATATGCAAAAGATGACAACATTAAAACAAAAACGAGGGAAGCAGAGCTCCACAGCCCCTCAAGAAGAAGCAAAGATGGCTCACGGAGCCAGGTATTTGAGCTAAAGGAGGGGGAGGTGGTGATAGATCTGTTGGAAGAGTACAAAACAAAGCCATAAGGAGTCTGGTACCATGAATTTTAAACAGAAAGAACCTTTAACTTGGGACGAAACTAACAAATTTGGCTGTTATAAGATGACCATACAGCTGCAGAAAAGAATTGTGTGGAATGGTTTTCTTTGACTTTCTATTTACATTTCTCCACAGGATTTGCTGCAAAAGGCCTCTTTAAAGAGTTAAAAAGCAAAGATGTCACTTTGAGAATTAAGGTGCACCTGACCCAAACCATGGTATTTTCAGTCTTCTCATATGCATGCAACACCTAGACAACGAATAAGAAAAAACGCAGAATTGATGCATTTGAATTACAATGTTGGCGAAGAATATTGAATATACCACAGAATGTCAAAAGAACAAACAAATCTGTCTTGGAAGAAGTACAGCCAGAATGCTCCTTAGAGTGAGGATGGTGAGACTTCATCTCATGTACTTTGGACATGTTATCAGGAGGGACCAATCCCTGGAGAAGGACATCATGCTTGGTAAAGTAGAGGGCCAGAAAAAGAGGAAGACCCTCAATAAGATGGATTGACACAGTGGCTGCAACAATGGGCTCAAACATAACAACAACTGAGAGGGTGGCACAGGACCGGGCAGTGTTCCATTCTGTAGTACCCAGGGTCACAGTGAGTCGGAATCGCCTCCCAGCACCTAATACCATGCTGGTATTTAGCTAAATAGGAGTCATTCTTATTGCCTATTATGATCTTTACAACTTGTCACCTTTAATGTTATTTATTTATGTAATTTAATACTTTTTAAAAAAGGGAAAGAGCACAAATACAAGTGGAAATCTGTGAAAATACCCGACAGTTTATGTAAGGAAAGCCAAATATTAGAATTATTTCACTCTTCATTTGGTGTTTCAAGAGCTCAAACTTCAAAACTCTCCAGACTGTAACAAACACAGAGCTGAACCATTACAGAATAAGCAACAGCCAGAAAATGCAAGGGACGTGAGCTTTTTCCTTCTTACTCTGTTTCTTCTTCCCTGGGTGTTTTTAGACAACTAAATGAGTCTATGTGCTCTCTCTCTCTACTTATTTAACAAGTGAAGAATAACTCAAAGCACGTTACAAACTAAGGTATTAATTCAACCCAGTTAGCATTTAAGCAGTAGATTTCTCTTAAAGATTCAAGGTTTCATTTAAAACAAATGCAATTTTGTGACTAAGATCTTAATCATATAAAGTCCAAGAAATTCAAATTACATTGCCGGAGAAACCTTAATTTAGCTACACTAAGTGCATGACTTCTTTTTAATCATCAGTTTGGTAAGTAAAGTCAAGACAGTACAGGAATCTTTACTATAAATCTCCACTCAAGAAAGCTTAAAGTATCAATTTTAACCTTTTAGCTAGAGAATGTTTGTACTGCATTTTATAAAATAGCAAATTGTAGATGTAGATTAGACATAAAAGTGTATTTCTCAAAGGGTTTTTATAGTTATGAATAGATTCAAGTAAGAAGCTGTAAAATTCAATTGCCTCCTTTTCTAGACATCCTGAAAATAAGATGAATTATCATCCAAGTGTGTTAATTATATTTCTGCCTTGAATGCAGTAGTTTTCACAGTGTGATCTGGGGACTAGTAGTCCATGACAGCCAGCTACAAAGTCCATGAACTTTGTAACTTTTAGGGGAGGGAAATGAAATTTAAATTTTAGTTTTGATATATAATTAAAAATCAACATCACTTGTAGATACAATTAGTACTATTATAGGTACAATTGAAAACGTCACCAGTTTCCCCTCAAAATTCTGTTATTTCTAAATAGCAAACAGGAATGGTTAGAATAAGAGATCCATGTGATCTTTTTGTCTACTAATGCTACATGCAGACTAATGCATTAAGTTTATGATAAATACTGGAAGTAAAGAAAATGTTGTCTTTGCTACATTCTAAGATAATGTTCCAGTCTCTCACTAGTAGTTTTCATCCAGATGGCTCCTGGGTGACCACCTATTGAGTATATTAGAGCAAAGCTCTGGTGGAGAGAGGATGGAAGGCACAGTAATATTCATTTATTTAATTCTAATACATAGGTGCTCAGTTGTTCATCTGCTTATCATGGAGATTATGATTTAATAGGAACCATAGGCATTAATCAAATAATCAAAAAATTATGTAAAATAGTAATACCAACCAATGGAAAGTACAGAAAATGTACCTTGAGGAACATATTTTGGTACTGAGATCTATGGTAGGCAGCCTTTAAGATGGCCCCCCAGTGATTCTGCCATCTTAGTATTCATGCCTTTGGAAAATCCCCTGCCCTTGAGTGTAGGCTGGATTTACTACAGTTAGAACCTGCAGAAGTAATGTGATGTCACTGACAAGATCAAGTAATAAAAAGACCGACTTCTGTCCTGGTGTGCTCTCTCTCTCTCCCACCTGGGTCAGCATGAGAGAATAAATATTTGTTGATGCTGTGCAAACTTAAAGTTTTGCAGTAATTTGTTGTGCAGCAATAGGTAACTAATGCAAGACTCCATGGATGAAAGCAGATAATGGGCAATGAAGGAGAAACGAGCATTCTAAAGAAAAGTAATGTTACAGGCAAAGGACGTGTGGCTGGAGGGACAAAAAGTCTCAGCTTTTACTATTATTCTAGTCTCACATAATGATTTTAAGATTGTTTTCCTGATATAATGTGCTTTCCTATGGAAGTAGAACAAAAAGGAAAAATAAACGATTCCATTTTAGTGACATGGAGTGCAACATGGTTTGAAAATTAAAATTTTCTCCTTTGTATGTTTCATAGCTCAACATTTCAATTGTTATAATCTTTGCTTCCAGAAAAGAGAAGAAACTGAAATACCAAATATGAAATTTCTTATTTAAAAAAACAAAAAAGAGGGACTTAAAACTGTAGACACAGATTTTTCATATGGAGAGGAAGTCAAGGTGGTATAAAGAAATAAAACCCTAGCATAAACTTAGAAAAATAGGGGTAAATATTAAGGTAACCACAAATGAAACTAATAATCCTACAAGTCAAAAAAAAAAAAAAAACTAGGAAAATATAAAGACTCAGCCAATACAAAAACAATAACAATGAAAAAGATGAAAATACATAAAGAAAAAATGACTCAGCACAGAAAATTAAGTGGAACACAGAAACTGTCAACAACACACAAAAAAAGACATCAAAATGACAGCACTAAACTCATACCTATCAATAATTGTGCTGAATATAAACTGACTAAATGCACCAATTAAGAGACAGAGAGTGGCAGATTGGATTAAAAAACACAATCCATCTATACACCGCCTACAAGAGACACAGCTTAGACTTCAATACACAAACAAACTAAAACTCAAAGGATGGAAAAAATATATCTAGTAAACAACACTCAAAAAAGAGCAGGAGTGGCAATGTTAATCTCTCACAAAATAGACTTTAAAGTAAAATCCACCACAAAGGATAAGGAAGGATGTGATATAATGATTAAACGGTCAATACACCAGGCGGACATAACTATGATAAATATTTACACAACCAAAGACAGGGCTCTAAAATACATAAAACAAACTCTAACAGCACTGAAAAGAGAGATAGACAGCTCCTCAATAGTAGGCTTATTCAACGCAATACTTTTGGTGAAGGACAGAACATCCAGAAAGAAGCTCAACAAAGACATGAAAGAGCTAAATTCTACAATCAATCAACTTGCTCTCATAGACATATACCAAACACTCCACCCAAAAACAGCCAAGTCTATTTTCTTTTCCAACGTACATGGAACATTCTCCAGAATAGACCACATATTAGGACATAAAAAAAGCCTTAACAAACTGCAAAACATTGAAATATTCCAAAGCATCTTTTCTGACCATAAAGCCATAAAAGTGGAAATCAACAACACAAAAAGCAAGGAAAAAAAAATCAAACACATGGAAACTGAACAACACCTTGCTCAAAAACTACTGGGTTATAGAAGAAATTAATCATGGAATAAAGAAATTCATAGACTCAAATACATCTTACCAGAACCTTTGGGACACAGCAAAAACAGTGCTCAGAGGTCAGTTTATAGCAATAAATGCACACATCCAAAAAGAAGAAAGGGCAAAAATCAAAACATTAACCCTACAACTCAAACAAGAAGAAAGAGAGCAGCAAAAGAAGCCCTAAGGCACCAAAAGAAAGAAAATACTAAGAATAAGAGCAGAATTAAATGAAATAGAGAACAGAAAAACAATTGAAAGAGTTAAAAAGACCAAAAGCTGGTTCTTTGAAAAGATCAACAAAATTGATAAACCATTGGCCAAACTGACAAAAGAAAAACAGGAGAGGAAGCAGATAACCCGTATAAGAAAGAGATGGGAGATATCACAACAGAGCCAAGTGAAATTAAAAGAATCATACAGATTACTATGAAAAAATGTACTCTAACAAATTTGAAAACCTAGAGGAAATGGACAAATTTCTAGAAACTCACTACCTACCTAAACTAACACAGACAGAGGTAGAAAAAATTAATAAACCCATAACAAAAGAAGAGATTGAAAAGGTAATTAAAAAACTCCCAACAACAAAAAAAAAAAGCCCTGGCCTGGACAGTTTCACTGCAGAGTTCTACCAAACTTTCAGAGAAGAGTTAACACCCTGCTGCTAAAGGTATTTCAGAGCACAGAAAAGGAAGGAATACTTCCAAACTCATTCTATGAAGCCAGCATAACTCTGATACCAAAACCAGGTAGAGACATCACAAAAAAATGAAAATTACAGACCAATATACCTCATTGAACATTGACGCAAAAATCCTCAACAAAATTCTAGCCAATAGAATTCAGCAACATATCAAAAAAATAATTCACCATGATCAAGTGGGAATTATACAATCAAACACTTTGAGGGACAGAGTAGCACGGGTTGGGATCTGTGGACCATGCTTTCAGGGGACATCTAGGTCAATTGGCATAACAAAGCTTATTAAGAAAATGTTCTGTATCCTACTTTGGTGAGTAGCATCTGGGGTCTTAAAAGCTTGCAAGCGGCCATCTAATATACATCAATTGATCCCAACCACCTGGAGTAAAGAAGAATGAAGAACACCATGGACACAAGGAAAGTATTAGCCCAAGACAGAAAGGCCCACATAAACCAGAGACTTCATCAGCCTGAGACGAGAAGAACTAGATGGTGCCTGGCTACCACAATAACCGTCCTGACAGGGAAGACAACAGAGAGTCCCTGACAGAGCAGAAGAAAGGTAGATCGCAGAACTCAAATTCTAGAAAAAGACCAGACTTAATGGTCTGAATGAGACTGGAGGAACCCCGGAAAGCATGGCCCCTGGATTCTCTATCAGCCCAGAACTAAAACAATTTCCGAGGCCAACTCTTCAGACAGAGATTGGACTGGACTGTGGGACATAAATTGATACTTGTGAAGAGTGTGCCTCTTAGCTCAAGTAGATACAAGAGACTAAATGGTAGCTTCTGTCCGGAGGTGAGATGGGAAGGAAGAGAGTGTTAGGAACTGGACGAATGATCATGGGGCATCAGAGGTGGAAAGGAGGAGTGTGCTGTCACAGTATGGGGAGAGCAAATAGAGTCACATAACAAGGTATGTATAAATTTTTGTATGGGAAAAAATTTTAAAAAAAAAGTTCATCAACAGGAAAATTTCATGAAATATTTCAAAAAAAAAAAGGTTGACCCCATTTGAAGAGGCAGCTCTTCCCCAGTCATATTTTCAGTACCTTCCAACCTGAGGGTCTTATCTATCGGCACTATATTAGACAATGATCTGCTGCTATTCATAAGGTTTTCACTGGCTGATTCTTTCTAGAAGTATACCACTAGGTCCTTCTTCCTAGTCTGTCTTAGTCTGGAAACTCTGCTGAAACATTTCTACCACGGTGACCCTGCTGGTATTTGAAATAACATTGGCATAGCTTCCAGTATCACAGCAACATGGAAGCCACCACAGTAAAATAAACTAACAGACGAGTGATAAGGTTAAAAGAGAACATTTGATCATTCAAGAGAAAGATAGGACAATACTAGAGCATTGTTACTGGGAAATGAAAAAGGGGATGGAATCCCATACACAATAGAAGAGATGGATTCACTTGAATCTAGTTCATCCATAATAACGGGAGAAAAATCATAGTATTTAAGCACAGATGCAGCAAACTGGGTGAATGTGGTAGGAAGAGGTGGTGGAATTTCTCTTTAACTGATTCATTTTCTGCAATGAGATAGAAATAATGGTCACTAGCTGAGAGTGAAGTATTATAATGGAAAGCTTAAAAAACTGGGGTCAGAAAACCAAAAGAGAAGAACACCCTCAGAATTTCTCAAGCTGAAAGAACTGAAGAAAATAATTCCAACCTCGACTTGAAATATTGAAGGATTCTATGAGCAAAATATTGAATGATGCAGGAAGCATCAAAGGAAGATGGGAGGAATACACAGAGTTATTGTACCAAAAAGAATTGTCAATATTCAACCATTTCAGGAGGTGGAAAATGATCAATAGCTGATGGGATTGAAGGAAGAAGTCCAAGCTGCATTGAAGGCATTTTCAAAAAACAAGGCTGCAGGAATTGACGGAATACCAACTGAGATGTTTTAACAAACATATGCAGTGCTGGAACCTCTCACTTGCACAGCCAAAAAAATTTGGAAGACAGCTACCTGGCCAAGACACTGAAAGAGGTCCATATTTGTGCCCTCTCCAAAGAAGGGTGATCCAGCAGAATGTGGAAATTATCAAACAATATCATTAATACCACATGCAAGTAAAATTTTGTTGAAGATAATTTAAAAATGGTTGCATCAGTACATTGACAGGGAACTGCCGAAAATTCAAGCCAGAATTAGAAAAGGACATGGAAAGAGGGATATCTTTGCTAATGTCAGATGGATCTTGTCTGAAAGCAGATAATTCCAGAGAGATATTTATCTGTGTTTTACTGACTATGCAAACACATTCAACTGTGTGAACCATAATAAACTATGGATAACATTGGGAAGAATGGGAATTCCAGAACACTTAAATGTGCTCATGAGGAACCTGCATATAGAACAAGAGGCAGTTGTTAGTATAGAATAAGGGTATATTGAGTGGTTAAAATCAGGAAGGATGTGTATCAGGGTTGTATCTTTCACTATCCTTATTCAATATGCATGCTGAGCAAATAATCCGAGAAGATGGACTATATGAAGAAGAAAGTGGCATCAGGATTGGAGGAAGACTCAACTTTGCTTGCTGAAAGTGAAGAGGACTTAAGAACTTACTAATGAAGTTCAAAGACTACAACCTTCAATGTGGATTGTATCTCCACATAAACAAATCAAAAATCCTCACAACTGGACCGATAAGCAACATTATGATAAACAGAGAAATATTGACGTTGCCAAGGATTTCATTTTACTTGGATTCACAATCATCACCCATGGAAGCAGCAGTCAAGAAATCAAATGATGTATTGCATTGGGCAAATCTGCTGCAAAAGAGCACTTTAAAGTGTTAAAAAGCAAAGATGTCACCTTAAGGACTAAGGTGCATCTGACCCAAGCCATGGTGTTTTCAATCACCTCATATGCATGCAAAAGTTGGGGAATGAATAAGAAAGATCTAAGAAGAATTCATGCCTTTGAATTACAGTGTTGGCGAATATTGTATATCTCCTGGACTGCCAGAAGAACCAACAAATCCCTCTTGGAAGAAATACAGCCAGAATGCTCCTTAGAAGTGAGCAATCTGAGACTTTGTCTCAAGTACTTTGGACATGTTATCAGGATGGAACAGTCCCTGGAGAAGGACATTATACTTGGTAAAGTAAAGATTGGCAAGAAAGAGGAAGACCGTCAAGAAGATGGATTGACACAGTGGCTGCAACAATGGACTCCAACACTGATTGTGAAGATGAGCAGGACTGGACAGTGTTTCATTCAGTTGTATATAGGTCTGCTATGAGTCAGAATCGACTCAATGGCACCTGACAACAAGCTGAGAGTAGAGCAAAAGAAGAAGTTTTAGGCAAGAAAACATAGTTTATTTAGTAAAAGAGTGAATGAACTAGAGAAATACAGTCTATTTAGTTGTAGCTCAGGAAGTTAGTGCTCAGGAACTTAGAATGAGGTCAGTATGAATGGTTGTGGGTTTCTTCCATGCTGGTGCAGCAGTGCAGGTGCAGGTAGACAGTAGGTGGAGTGTTGGATTTAACCGGAATCATGGTTTAGCCAAAAGAGTATACAAGTAGGATATGAAACAAAAAAGCTGATGTTGTGAGTTAGTGTGTAATTTTATAATGATTAAAAATGAGATTTAAGCTGGGTAATGAGGGACGTGTTGCTATCAGGTGTAGGGTGAGAGAAAAGGAAAAACACGAAGGTCTTGGTGGATTCATAGGATTGTTGTGTTTGGATTCTTGGAGGGAGTGAGTTGTAAAGACAGAATTGTAGCAAGACACGTTTGAAATTGAGATATTGGGAGAATTACAATTGTTAATGACAACAAAGTCAAAGGTATGACCACTGAAGTGAATTTCAGTTAGAGCGGGGACAGTGATTGTTGAAAAGAATGGAGAAAAATGGTATTAGACTTTGAAATTATTAGGGATTTATACATAAGCAGTGTCAAAGATAGTTGTATGAGCTGACATCATTAAAGAACAAAGGTGAGTGATACAGAGAATCTTAGATGACAACAAAAAAGATAGAAGTTTTATGAAGGAGGAAGAAATAATTGTCTGAAGTGGGGTAGTTAAACAAAAAGCATACTTACCCCTTTCCAAGGTCCAAACTTATGAGGTCTGCAAAAGAAGATGTGTCATCAGGATAGAACTAGGTTTATGTTAGAACAAGACAGCAGTGAGAGAAACATTCAAGGAAGAGGCTGCTTGTATAGGCAGTTTTACTAGTAACTGAACTTGAAAGAAAAAAAATATGGATAGAGGACGAGTGAACATACAGATTCAGAAGGGACTTTGGAGCAGGAAGAGACTTCAGAGATTACATAATCTAATCTTTTAGATCTGGAAAGCCTCTTCACAATATAACTAATAACCATCTCATATCTATTTGAGTATTGCCTATGACCTTCTCCTTACAAGTCAGCCCATTCCAGAAATGAGACCTTTTTCAGTGTTCAAAAATATTTTAATTTACCTGAAAATCAAATAAAAGTGTATAAATCCATCTGACAGCAAACATCGGAATTTAACTATCTGGTTTCCCTGCCCTCTTCCCCTTCCCCTTTCTCATGCTGGACATTAATAAATCTCCTGGTTCCTAGCTTCCAGTCACTGATAATTTCATCAGCCGACCACTCTAACAGCTGCTATCATTCCAAGCAACTTCAGTGTAGACGACAGGCCTGGGTGATCTGCTTCTGTACAGATTACAGCCAAGAAAACTCTATGGAACAGTTCTACTATGTAACACATGGGGTCACCGTGAGTCAGAATCGACTCACCAGCAACCGGTTTGGTTGAGTTTCTTTTTCCTTAGTCCGTCTTAGTTTGGAAGCTTTGCTAAAACCTATTCATCACCATGGCTGCATGCTGGCCTCCAACTGATGGAAAGATGGTGGCCGTGCAAGAGATGCATAAGCCAGGAATAGAAGCAGATCTCCCATATGGAAAATGAGAATTCTACCACTGAACCACCAGTGCCCCCTGCTACCAATTACTTGTTGTTGTGTGCCATTGACTTGATTCTATTCATAGTGACTCTACAGGATAGGAATAGAATTGTCTTACAGGGTTTCCAAGGTTGAAATCTTAATGGAAACCTATTGCCACATATTTTTCACACAGAGCAGCTAGTGGGTTTGAACTGCAGACCTTTCATTAGCAGCCAAGCTCTTAACCACTGTGCCACCTGGACTCCTTATCAGTTACTTACCTGTTGCTAAATTCAACATGTTCACAACCTACTTTAGGTCTCAGCAATATTTTACATTCTTGACCACTTTCTTCTTGGGGGATCTTATTCTTTCAATCTGCAAGTGTGGTGGATACATAATCTCAGGCTCTAAAATTCAGGTGTAGATAAGATGTAATTTTTCTTTATTTTTATTTCAATTTTTCTCCCAACTAGGATTAGTTTCTGAGTTCCCAGTCTGCTTAGAGGCAGAGAAGTTAACTGGATTAATTCTAAGTAAATTCAGTTGCTTCAAAGTTTGCTCAGGCACTTTAGGTTTCAATTCAGTCAAATCAGAATTGCCTCTCTCCATCCTCCTTCCTTTCTTCCTGGATTGGCTTAATTTCTGAAAGTTTCATATAGTATAATGATATCAGATGGTGAGGCATCTGGGCTTCAGTCTTCCTTTATTCTATACCAACATCTGTTGCAATGTACAATCATTTCCCATATCCCAACTGCATTGGCATCTGTTGAGGTTTTGTATTACCACCTGATATCTTGACATACATTCTTTATTACACTTTGTTATAATTTCCTGCCATTTTAACCCCAGACCCCTTCAGCATCTGCTTGCTCTCTGTCTCTCAGCTAATAGTCTTGTCGGAAGCAAACGGAAATCCTGTTGATCTCTCTAGTTACTCAGGAACTACAGGAGACATGTGGATTCCTTGTTTCTTCTCTCTCCCTATCTGCAAAGACACACCTCAACCCTTTTTCTCTCATTCTACTTGGTTATCAGTGAATCCTATATATATATACATGTGTATATATATGTATGTATACGTATATATGTGTATCATATATATACATATATATATATTTCTTCAACTGTTCTAGAAAGATTTAAGGAGAGATGCTTTATTTTTGGATCCACAAATTGCCCTGTGGCTTCTGTTAATATTTCTTTTTTTTTTTACTTTTCACTGACTCAAGAGGAGATAAAATTCTATCAGGGTCTAAATGTCTACTTTCTCTCCAATTCTTTGTGCCACCTGTCTCTGTTCCAGGGAATTATTATCTCATTATTCTAATCAGGGGGAATATTTTAAAAATATTTTTCCGTTCTTCCAACTCTTTGTCTAGTCCATCAGGAACATAACTTTTATTAAAAATAAACCAAAGATTTAACATATCTGCTCTTAAGTCTCTACTTTCACTTCTACCCAACTGACTGGTCTCAGAGAAAGAACTATATGATAAAAATGAAGAAAGGAGATGAAGATTAAAGACAGAGACTTATATTTATGCAGTATGATAGAATGGTTAATCTTCCCAACTCTTTTTCTTGGGAAAAATACACTATACATTCTGAATATATTAAAACATATTTAAATGCATTGATGAGCTGAATAGAAAGTAAGGAGCACTCTGAGACAAAACTAAATAAAAGGAAAAAATGAAAAGCTAAAAGCAGAATCCTCATAATAGCTTCTACCTTGAAGACAGTCACAGATTCTAATGACTTGAGTTCAGTTTTCATAGATATGCAGAGCATAGGAAAAAGGAGTAAAAATCCAGTAGTTGCTTAAATTAGGAAGTCTAATAGAAAATAAATCCATTATAAAGTTGGGTCCACCAAATTGGCTAACCCCTCAATGTAAGAGTAAAATGGAAATAAATATCTCCCCATCCAGGATTTGGTAAGGAGATATTCCTATCTTGAATCCTAGTGCTGAATGAAGGTTAAAAGCTAGCCCTGATTATGGATTGTAGCCTGTATTTACCCTATTTGTGTTATGTGAACCGCTCAGTGTGCTAGTATACTTTGAAATGGTCCTATGTTGGTATGGCCCTGAGACACTGGTAGAAATGTTTACAAATTTTCTCTGGAAGAACGTGTCGTTAGTATAAACCTCAAAAAAATTCCCACAGATAAAATTTTAATTAATGTAAATTTACAATTAAAAAAAACCCAAGGAAACAATTTGCCATAAGCTAGAGTCTCCAGAAATAAGACACAGAATATCATAACTGGATATATAAAATTAATATACTTCATATGGTTATATAAAAAAATGAAGGACTGACCTCTAGTTAGAAAATCAATAACATCAGATAACAACCCAAGTCTAGAAAACAGGACAAAGTAACAAGATATCAACCAAGATGGGGAAGTCAAAAAAATAAATCAAATCTTAAACACTGAAAATAAGGAAACATGTCAATATGTAAAAGATGCCAATATTAAAACAAAAAAGAGGGAATTAAAAAATATAGACATAGATTTTTCACACGGATACAAAGTCAAAGCGATATAAAGAAATAAAAGACTGGTATAAAATTAGAAAAATAGGGGTAAATAGTAAGGTAATCGCAAAAGAAATGAACAATTCTACAAGTCAAAATAAAAAACAAGAAAATATGAAGACTCAGTAAATACAAAAACAACAACAATGAAAAAGATGAAAATACATAAAGAAAAAATGACTCAGCACAGAAAATTAAGTGGAACACAGAAACTGTCAACAACAAACAAAAAAAGACATCAAAATGACAGCACTAAACTCATATCTATCAATAATTACACTGAATGTAAATGGACTAAATGCACCAATAAAGAGACAGAGAGTGGCAGATTGTATTAAAAAAAAAACATGATCCATCTATACACTGCCTACAAGAGACACATAGAATTAAAGACACAAACAAACTAAAACTCAAAGGATGGAAAAAAATATATCAAACAAACAACACTCTAAAAAGAGCAGGAGTGGCAAAATTAATCTCTGTCAAAATAGACTTTAAAGTAAAATCCACCACAAAGAATAAGGAAGGACATTATATAATGATTAAAGTGTCAATACACCAGGAGGACATAACTATAAAAATATTCACACAGCCAACGACAAGGCTCCAAAATACATAAAACAAACTCTAACAGCATTGAAAAGAGAGACGGACAGCTCCACAATAGTAGTAGGAGAATTCAACACACTACTTGTGGTAAAGGACAGAACATCCAGAAAGAAGCTCAACAAAGATCTAAATGCTACAATCAACCAACTTGATCTCATACACATATACTGAATACTACCTAACAGCAGCCAAGTATACTTTCTTTTCCAATGAGCATGGAACATTCTCCAGAATAGACCACATATTAGGCCATGAAGCAAGCCTTAACAGAATCCAAAGCATCAAAATATTACAAAGTATCTTTTCTGACCATAAAGCCATAAAAGTAGAAATAAATAACAGAAAAAGCAAGCAAAAAAAAATCAAACACATGAAAACTGAACAACACCTTGCTCAAAAACTACTGGGTTATAGAAGAAATTAATGATGGAATAAAGAAATTCGTACAATCAAAGGAGAATGAAAACATATCCTACCAGAACCTTTGGGACGCAGAAAAGCAGTGCTCAGAGGTCAGTTTATAACAATAAATGCACACATCCAAAAAGAAGAAAGGGCCAAAATCAAATCATTAACCCTACAACTGGGACAAGTAGAAAGAGAGCAGCAAAAGAAGACCTCAGAAGCCAAAAGAAAGGAAATAATAAGGATTAGAGCAGAACTGAATGAAATAGAGAACAGAAAAACAATTGAAAGAGTTAACAAGACCAAAAGCTGGTTCTTTGAAAAGATCAAAAAAATTAATAAACCATTGGCCAAACTGACAAAAGAAAAATAGAAGAGAAAGCAGATAACCTGTATAACAAATGAGATGGGTGGTATCACAGCAGACCCAACTGAAATTAAAAGAATCATAACAGAATACTATGAAAAATTGTACTCTTAACAAATTTGAAAACCTAGAGGAAATGGACAAATTTCTGGAAACTCACTACCTACCTAAACTAACATAAACAGAGGTAGAACAACTAGATAAACCCATAACAAAAGGAGAAATTGAAAAGGTAATTAAAAAAAGCTCTGGCCCGGATGGCTTTACTGGAGAATTCTACCAAACTTTCAGAGAAAAGTTAAAACCACTACTACTAAAGGTATTTCAGAGCATAGAAAAGAATGGAATACTCCCAAACTCATTCTAAGAAGCCAGCATAACCCTGATACCAAAACCAAGCAAAGAACCAGAAAAGAAGAAAATTACAGACCAATATCCCTCATGATCTTTGATGCAAAAATCCTCAACAAAATTCTAGCCAATAGAATTCAGCAACATACCAAAAAAATAATTCATCATCATCAAGTGGGATTTATTCCAGGTGTGCAGGGATGGTTCAACATTAGAGAAAACCATCAATTTAATCCATCACATAAATAAAACAAAAGACAATAACCACATGATCTTATCAATCAATGCAGAAAAGGCATTCGACAAAATCGAACACCCATTCATGATAAAAACTCTAAAAAAAATGGAAATAGAAGGGAAATTCCTCAACATAATTAAGGACATTTATACAACACCTACGGCCAACATCATCCTAAATGGACAGAATTTGAAAGCATTCCCCTTGAGAACGGGAACCAGACAAGGATGTCCTTTATCACTACTCTTATTCAACATTGTGCTGGAGGTCCTAGAGAGAGCAATTAGGCTAGAAAAAGAGATAAAGGGCATCCAAATAGGTAGGGAAGAAGTCGAAGTATCTCTATTTGCAGGTGATATGATCTTATATGCAGAAAAACCCAAAGAATCCACAAGAAAACAACTGGAACTAATAGATTTCAGCAAAGTTTCAGGGTACAAGATAAACATACAAAAATCAGTTGGATTCCTTTACACCAACAAAAAGAACCTCGAAGAGGAAATCACCAAATCAATACCATTTACAAGAGCCTCCAAAAAGATAAAATACTTAGGAATACACCTAACCAGAGACATAAAAGACCTATACAATGAAAACCACGAGATATTACTGCAAGAAACCAAAGAGACCTGCATAAGTGGAAAAACATATCTTCCTCATGGATAGGAAGACTCAACATTGTGAAAATGTCAATTCTACCCAAAGTGATCTACAGATACAATGAAATCCCAATCCAAATTCCAATGGCATTTTTTAATGAGATGGAGAAAAAAATCACTAACTTCATATGGAAAGGGAAGAGGCCCCAGATTAGTAAAGCATCGCTCAGGAAGAGGAACAAAGTGGGAGGCCTGACACTACCTGATTTTAGAACCTATTATACCACCACAGTAGTCAAAACAGCCTGGTACTGGTATAATAACAGATACATAGACCAATGGAACAGAATTGAGAATCCAGACATAAATTCATCCACCTATAAGCAGAAAGCAGAAAGCAAAAAGATGGAAACAACCTAGTCGCCCATCAACGAATGAATGGATAAATAAATTATGGGATATCCACACAATGGAATACTATGCAATCATAAAGAACAACGATGAAGCCGTGAAACATAACATGGAGGAATCTGGAGGGCATTATGCTGAGTGAATTTAGTCAGTCACAGAATGACAAATATTGTATAAGATCACTATTATAAGAACTCAAGAAAAGGTTTAAACACAGAAGGAAACATTCTTTGATGGTTACAAGGGTGGAAGGGAGGGTGAGGGTTATTCACTAACTGGATAGTAGAGAAGAATTATCTTAGGTGAAGGGAAGGACAGCACACAGTACAGGGGAAGTCAGCACAACTGGACTAAACCAAAGCTAAGAAGTTTCCTGAATACAATCAAACAATTTGAGGGACAGAGAAGCAGCTGTGGGGGTCTGGGGACCATGCTTTCAGGGGACATCTAGGTCAATTGGCATAACAAAGCTTATTAAGAAAATGTTCTGCATCCTACTTCGGTGAGTGGCATCTGGGGTCTTAAAAGCTTACAAGCGGTCATCTAATATACATCAATTGATCCCACCTGGAGTAAAGGAGCATGAACAACACCAAAGACACAAGGAAGGTATTAGCCCAAGAGACAGAAAGGGCCACATAAACCAGAGACTTCAGCCTGAGACCAGAAGAACTAGATGATGCCTGTCTACCACCAATGACCACACTGACAGGGAACACAACTGACAGTCCTGGATGGAGCAGGAGAAAGGTTGGGTGCAGAACAGAAATTCTAGTAAAAAGACCAGATTTAATGGTCTGACTGAGACTGGAGGAACCCCAGAAAGTATGGCCTCTGGACTCTCTGTCAACCCAGAACTAAAAGAATTCCCAAGGCCTACTCTTCAGACAGGGATTGGACTGGACTATGGGACATAAAGCAATACTCGTGAAGAGTGTGCTTCTTAGCTCAAGTAGATACAGGTGACTAAATGGGCAGCTTCTGTCTGGAGGTGAGATGAGAATGCAGAGAGGGTTAGGAGCTGGTTGAATGGACATGGGAAATCGGGTGGAAAGGAGGAGTGTGTTATCACAGTAAAGGGAGAGCAATTAGGTTCACATAACAATGTATGTATAAATTTTTGTATATGATACTAACATGAAATGCAAACTTCATTTAAACTACAACAATAAATAAAAAAAGATTGAAGAACTGAAAAAATTTTTTAAAGAGCAAGAACTATTAAAGGGACCAAGAAGATTTGACAAAAGACTCAGAGCATGTCTTGATAATGAAAACTATTGTTTTAGGTTAGAGCCACAAGAAATAGCCTCTGAGATAGAGATTTGCTTACAGGAAGTTTATTTGGGTATGCTCTCAGGAAAGAACACCCTCAGGTAGTAAGAAAAGCAGTATTAGGCAGAAGGCAAGCGAGTTGCATCAGAAGCCACAGATGACCCTATCGTTAGCTCTGGAGCTAATCACTCCTAAGCTATTACTCAAAACCAGACTCTTTTCAGTGCTTCTGTATATTAGACACACAACTGACTTCTTGACATCTCCACATAGATGTCACTGAGGCAGGACAAAAGTAATATCTTCAAAATTGAAACCTGATATTTCTTCCTCAGGCTATTCTCCACAAGCATCATATCAGTAAATGGTGCCTTTATTGAAGTAGTTCTTGATTTCTGAAACCTAAGAATGATTCTAGAGAGCTTTCTCTCCCTCAGTATGTCACATACAACCCAAAAAGAAATCTTGCCAATTCTACTTCCAAAAGGAAAATTAAAATGGCCCACTTCTCTCCTATTGCACTGCCACAATTCTAGAAAAACTCAAAACCCAAACTTGTATGGAACTCCCTAGTCTCTTTCTAGACTCCTCTCTTTCCTTTCAAATAAATTCTCAACTGAATAATCAGAGTAATGTTGTCAAGCACAAACGTTGTCATGCTCCTGCAGCCTTGGAGCCTTGAATAACAGTCTTGGGAGGAAAAAGTACAAATTTGAGGACCTCAGACTTTTAAACTTATTTCACAGAGGAGGGAGAGTTATTAAAGAATTTTCAGAAAGGAGTGCTTGAAGCAACATTTTATCTTGTCACCTTCATTCATTTTAGACAGGGATCCTTTATTTTAACAGCTTCTATCATAGTAGAATGTGGATATTTTGTCACATGAAAAATCAAATACCATTGTAAAAATTCGGTTGGTTGTCTACGGTGTTAGATGTCAAAATAACAGTTACCTTTGATGATCAGAGGGGAGCACAGGAGGGATTCTGGGGTTCCAATTATCTTCTGTTTCTTTATCTGTATGTTGTTTACATGGGTGTGTTCACATTGTGAAAACTCACCGATCTGTATACTTATTATTGTGTGCATTTCTTTTAACTTTTTAGAAAAAAAAGTGTGGGTTTATATGCATATGTATATATATATATACACAAAAAAGTGCAATTTTAACCATTTTAAGTGTACAATTCAGTGGCATTAATTACATTCACCATGTTGTGCAATAATAACCACTATTTCCAAAATTTTTCATCACTCCAGATAGAAACTCCAAACCAAAACCAAACCCTTTGCCATTGAGTCAATTCTGACTCATAGCGACCCTCTAGGACAAAGTAGCACTGCCCCATAGGGTTTCCAAGGAGTGCCTAGTGGATTCGAACTGCTGACCTTTTGATTAGCAGCTGTAGCTCTTAACCAATAGGCCATAAGCGTTTCAACAGAAAGTCAGTACCCCATAAACAGTAACTCCCCAACTTCCTCTCCCTCCAGCCCCTATAACAACTAATAAGCATTGGTCTCTATACATTTGTTTATCCTAGATATTTCATATAAATGAGATCTAACATTTGTCCTTTATTGTCTGGCATTTCATTGAGCATAATGTTTTTAAGGTTTACCCATGTCATAGCATGTATCAGAACTTCATTTTTCTTTATGCTTGTATACTATTTCATTGTACTGGTAGTATGCTTCCATAAAGATTACTGTCTTGAAAATCCTACAGAGCACAGTTCTCTGTAATACATGGGGTCTTCATGAATTGGAATCAACTCGACGGCAATGGGTATGGTTTTGGGGTTGGGTATGTATATACTGCATTTTGTTTATCCATTCAGCTGTCGATGCTTTTCTTATATATGTCCTTGCTGATAACATATCCAAAGTATGTGACACAAAGTATCGTCTTAACCATCACACCATCCTTGTTTCTAAGGAGCATTCTGGCTGTACTTCTAAGACAGATTTGTTCTTTCTTCTGGCAGTCCATGATATATTCAATATTCAAAGGCATCAATTCTTCTTCTGTCTTCCTTATTCATTTTCCAGCTTCCCACGCATATGAGGTGATTGAAAATAACTTGGCTTGGGTCAGGCTTACGATAGTCCTCAAAGTGATATCTTTGCTTTTTAACACTTCAAAGAATATATATATTCTTATATATAGTATACTTCAATATAAAGTTTAGATTTAAAAACATCAGCTGGGAGATATGAGGGGGATTATAGGTATAGACTGTTTTAGCTTTGAGTTAAATATGCCAAGCTTTATAAAAGGAGCTGATTTACATTAATAAACTCCTATATAATATATACTACTAATATATGGCAGTGTTATTTGCCAGAGTTTGTTTCCTGTAATATAACAGAAGAAAAAAAATTCCATGTGTTGTTTTAAGCCTCTAACATACTATGTGTAATTTCTTCTGGGAGAAATATCACATTAGTGAATATTACTTTATTTATCAATTCTATAAAAGCAAAAATCTACATAGTAAACCAGGTAGGACATTGATGCCATTTAGCCATCTGTGTGGCTGCATATGAGTCATTTATTCATTGTTTTTTTCCTTCTGTTTCCTACAGGAAATTTACAGATTAGTAATGGAAAAACCTTGAATTTTTAGGTAATGAAAACATGCATTTTGTGTTTAGTGGAAGCACTTACAACTGTTTGCTTTGGTCTTGTTCTTTTACAACTGAAATGCCAGTTGATCCCTCTGTGCCTCAGTTTCCCAGTCTGTTAGGAACAGCTAAACACCTTCCCCACAGACTGAATATAATGATTATACGGGGACAATGAGATTAGTTAATTTCTTTAATTAAGAACTCTAATAGTTCTGTACACATGGGTTATTTATACCGTCTATACAGGGATCAAAAACTCTACGGGGCAGTTCTGTTCTGTCCTATAGGGTCACTATGAACCGAAATTGACTTGATGGCAATGAGTTTTCTTTTTAGGTTTATACAGGGATCAAAAGCACAGTTTCAGGAGTCAGATAATTTCAGTGAACTCCAGACTCTGACACTCACTACCCAGTTGATCACAAGCAAATTACTCACTCTCTTTGTCCCAGTTTTCTCATCTCTCAAGTGACATTAACAGGAATTACTGTACAGTACTGCTGTGGAAGACTAAATGAGATGAATATATCTGAAGAAAAATCGTAAAAAACCAAACCCATTGCGTCAAGTCAATTCCAATTCACAGTGACCCTATAAGGACAGAGTAGAACTTCCCCATAGGGTTTCAAAGGCTGTAAATGTTTATGGAAGCAGACTGACACGTCTGTCTCCCATGGAGCAGCTGGTAGGTTCAAACCGCTGATCTTTTGTTTAGCAGCCCAGAGTTTAACCACTGAGCAACCAGAGCTCAAGATTAAGCATAGCGCCTGTAATATAACCAGAGTTTATTAAATGGTAGCTTATATAATTAAAAAAATATTTTTGAAGGGAGAGGAGGATCATAACCATGATCCCTAACTTATCATCTGTCTGTACTTTTTCTATATTTACCTTGTGTCTTGGTCATCTAGTACTGCCCTTACAGAAATACCACAAGTGGATGGCTTTAACAAAGAGAAATTTATTTTCTCAGAGTCTAGTAGGCTACAAGTCCAAATTCAGGGGATCCGCTCCAGGAGAAGGCTTTCTCTCTCTGTTGGCTCTGGAGGAAAGTCCCTGTCTTCAATCTTCCCCTGGTTGAGGAACTTCTTAGGCACAGGGACCCTGGGTCTAAAGGATGCTCTCTGCTCCTGGTTCTGCTTTCTTGGTGGTATGAGGTCCATAACTCTCTGCTTGCTTCCCTTTCCTTTTATCTCTTGTAAGATAAAAGGTGGTGCAGGACACACCCTAGGGAAACTCCCTTTACATTGGATCAGGGATGTGACCTTGGTAAGACTGTTACAATCCCACCCTAATCCTCTTTAACATAAAATTACAATCACAAAATAGAGGACAACCACACAATACTGGGAATCATGACCCAGCCAATTTGATACACACATTTTTTTGGGGGAGACATAATTCAATCCATGACACCTTCATATGCTCTTTAACCTACTGTCTACATGTAAGACATTTTCTGACCGTGTCACAGGCAGTTTAATTTCCATACCCAAAGCAAAATACTATTTTACTGTAAGTATACTTTTATTGAAATATATGTATATGCAATATCAGGGCACCTTGAGAATTTTTCTGACCCTTTAAATGCGTTTATGGTAGAATAAAATTGCCCATCTTCCCTTTTAAGATATGTTCAGGCTGATTCCTTTGCATCCTACTAATACAATGAACAAACAACTATAGATTTTATAATTTTTATTGGCAGCATTCACTGTTAATCAAATAACATTGAAATCAAATGTTTTCAATCTGTGTCTGTGAAAGACACTTTATATGATTTTCTTCCTGGATATATGTGTATTTTTTTTTTCTACCTTTAGAATGAGCCCCGAGGTGTAAATGTTTCATTAAATGAGTTCTCTTTTTCCAGTCCCTTAGAAAAGAGTAAAATTTCTGCTAGTTTTTGTGGTTGAAATTTTCAATTTCTCCAGTAGTAATTAGAATTAATCTCATACGGAATCTGATCTGTCAGTTGATTCTTTTGCAGCCATCAACAAGTATTTTGTTTTATTCTTGATATTTGACCAGATATATCTTGTTCTTTAAAGAAAGCTGGGGCTGCTTGGCTCCTACAATAAGCTGTCAAGATGAAAAATCCACACTGTAATGTCAATTTGCAATGCTTTTGGATCAAAGGATATTTACAGCATATGTGATTTATTTTTCAATTACCTAAGATTTAACAATGAAACTATACCATGATTCATCTCAAAAAAGTTGAAAGGTAGTTTCTTTTTACAAATTTTGGATGAACAGCATAAAGCATGTCATTTCTAAAGCACAACATTTATTGAAGTTTCTATAGAGTAAATATTTTAAATTACATGGAAAAAGAGCATACCTGAGGAAAAGTAAAACAGCTACCCTATTGGAGTGATTTTATGTATGTTAAAAACTTGTCGCCATCGAGCCTATTCCTACTCATAGCAACATTATAGGACAGAGTAGAACTCCCGCAAAGGGTTTCCAAGACTATAATCTTTACAGAAGCAGACTGCCACATCTTTCTCCCGCAGAGCAGCTGCTGAGTTCCAACTGCCTACCTTTGGATTAGTTGAGCGGCAGATCGCTTCAACTACCGTGCCGCCAGAGCCCTTTCATGTATGTGAGGATTAATGAAAGTGAACTTTAACAGTTTTTCAGATTAAGCTTTTCTTCTTCAAATGCTTATTATCCTTTTGGGTCTTTCAAAAACATTTTGATGAGCCTTGGTGACTAGTGGTTAAGCACTTGGCTGCTAACTGGAACATTGATGGTTCGAAACCACCAGTCTTATATATTACAGAGTAGAACTGCTCCATACGGTTCTCGTGGCACAGTGCTCAAAACACTTGGCTGCTAACTGAAAGGTCAGCAGTCCGAAACCACCAGGATCGTGGGAGAAAGACGTGACAGTCTGCTTCCGTAAAGATTTACCGCCTTGGAAACCCTAAGGGGCAGTTCTACTCTGTCCTATAGGGTCACTATGAATCAGAATTGACTCATCGAGTAATACGTTTTCTGTTTTGGGTAACATACTATAATATTAATACTTTTTTTTGAATTTTAGATTACATATGTCACATATAATTGCATGTATACATTTATCAGGAGCCCTCGTGGCGCAGTGGTTAAGAGCTTGGCTGCTAACTAAAAGGTATCTATATACTGTATTTAATTATATATGCATTAGAAGAATAGGAGTTTAATCTAAAAAAAAAAAAAAAAAACCTGAAAAAGTGTCATACTTCACTTTCATTAATCTTAACATATATGCTTTCATTAATCTTAACATATATGAAAGGGCTCTGGTGGAGCAGTAGTAAAGCTCTCGGCTGCTAACTGAAAGGTAGTTTGAACCTAGCAGCCTATCCTTTGGAAACCCAATGGGGCAGTTCTACTGTGCCCTATAGGGTCCCTAGGAGTCGGAATGGACTCCACGGCAACAGGATTGGTTTTGGTTTTGGTTTTTATACTGTATAGATAGATATCACTAATAAACCTGACAAAAATAAATTATTTGAAATTGAAATTCAAGAGTGGTAGAATAGCTCCTATGTTTCCAATGCCCTGACCCTTGACTTTAACAACAACTTCTTGCAGTTCTTAAATTATCAAAGTAGTTCAGGCTACTATAGAGTTAACCTCCCAATGGTAGAGCTCACTTACTGCAAGCAGGGTTTTTTTTTTTCCAGGTGGGTTGTCAAAAACAATTGACAGCAATTAACACTACACCTTTCACAGCCTGTGATAACAATTGGGGCAGAAAAAAAAGAAAAGAGCTGGCCAAAAAACTTAAAAGGAAAAGCTGGGTAACAATTGTCTGAGCCTTTCAAAAGCTCCTGCTTCTAAGCTGTACTCTATTCAGAAGACTAAATCTTTTAGTCCTGCCTTCTGTTGAGTAAGTACTTGGATTCCTTACTTGCACGATTTTATTTTCTCCATGATAATATCTATCATTGTCAGTTGCACCTGGTGTAAATTATACTTAAGGTCTTTTCTTTGTTTTTATGCAAAACCAATTTTAGTCTTGTTATGTTCTAACTATAAAAACTAAACTAGTTATCTACAAGGAGCCCTGATGGCACAGTGGTTAACTGCTCGGCTGCTAACTGAGATGTTGTGGTTGGAACCAAGCAGCTGCTCTGCAGGAGAAAGATATGGCAGTCTATTTCTGTAAAGATTACAGCCTTGGAAATCCTGTGGGGCAGTTCTACTCTGTTCTATAAGGTCTCTATGAGTTGGAAATGACTGGATGGCAATGGCTTTGGGTTTTTAATGATCTACAGTTCTCATTAAGTGCGTAATTAGTTTTTTAGCAAAGAAAAAAAAACTTATTCATCTGTTAAGAGTATATAACCTTTAAAAACGTGGATTATTTGAACTGACATGAAAGATATCTAAGATAGAGTATTAAGACAAAAACTAAGTTTTAAAATAGTATGTTTATGTAATTATTATAACTATATGTATAAATATATGTGTATGTTAGATAAAAACGTAAACAAACAAACATGTTAGTATGTACACAGACAAACAATCTGGCATAATGTGCACCAAAAGTAGCCGTTACTTGAGTAGGAGTATAGTTAATTTTCACTCCTTATTTTTCATGTTTTTGAAGAGAGGTGTTTATTTTTTTGTTATTTGTTTTTTAATAGTCAGTGTTTTGTGTAATAATTTATGGGAAAACACCAGAGGCATGCAGACCCAATCCAGGAGGTAGAATTAATGATGAATTTAATTTGTTTCCACTTGACTGTGTTTTCAAAATTTTTTGTTAGTGAATAAGAATTATTTATTTATGTGATAGAAAAGCAGGCTCCGACTCATGGTGACCTTACGTATAACAGAAAGAAATGTTCATTGCCTGGTCCTGTGCCATCTTCATTTTCACTGGTAGGTTTGAGTCCATAGTTGTGACTATTGTGTCAGTCTATCTCTTTTTAAAGCACTAAAATTGGAAAACCCTATAATTAATGGCATTAAAATACATATTTCTCATAGGTTTTTTTCTGCGGAAACATGGTTTTATAAAAGTGGTTACTTTTATTTCAATTAAATTTATTTATCAATAAACTACCTGACTTGTATGAACATTGTTAAATTACCAAACTAAATGTAGTACATCGCAGTTAAGTTATTGTTAGGCCTTCTTAAGAGTCTTTTTAGTTGATTGCACAAGAAGTTGTGATTAAGTGAATTTTTGTTTGTTTGTTTTGTTTCCTGATGCCCATATCATTATTTTTATATAGGGTCACAGATAATGACAGCATATCTTCTTTCATATGTAATCGGAAAAATTGCATTAGGAACATTGATTTTTATTTATAGCACGTATAAAAAAATTAATGCAAAGGAAGAAATTTAGTAAGTATTGAGTAAACACTTGTTTTAGACATTTCTTCCCCTTACGTTTTAATAATGTATTTAAACCACTCTTTCTTATGTACCACACAGATAGTTAGGCTTAATTAATAGTTTTTAAATTATTATATCATTAAATGGACATGCCTTATTTATTAACCATCCTTTCGATTTCTCTTCTGTTTTTATCTTACTCTGACTACTGGTTTTCCCTTGCCTCTTCAATCATCTCCAGCAATATATAAGAGCTCTGATAGCTAATGATAAAGCACAGGACATTTTCTGGACCCAAGCCAATCATAACATCTTTAAGTAATGTTTATATATGCCAAGCTTGCCAACTACTTACGAGTGCATAACAGAAGATAAATATGCACTACTCTACTACCAAGGCTACAAGAAGCCAAGACATCTGCCTGCTGGCGACCTAATGTTTTTTATTTAGCTGTTTATTATTCTTATCATCATGTTATAGTAATATGATTTATTAATCCTTCTGGCATTTTTCTCCTTGACAGCTTCTCAGCTGCTGTTACATCCCTCTTGGATGGGTAAGTACTCTATTTTTTTGAAAGTGTGAGTCGAGATTTTTATGCTGAGATTTTATTTGTTTTAGGTATTTAGAGTCCACTAAAGTGGAAGATCTAGGATATGACACTATCAGATATATATATATATATGATATATATATAATATATATATGTATATATTATATATATATAATATATATAATAGGGTTCCAGTGTTCAAGCTAGCTGAGAACAAAGACAAGATGAATTTGGCAATGTGATTACAATGGGATGTTTCAATATATTTATCTTAGAATGGGTGAAAATATTCTTCAAACACAATTTTTATAGGTCATAGCATTTTGTCCCATACAGAGAATATACTTTTGCAACCTATAGTCAGTGTTTTATGGATATTCAAATATTTTAATTCAGAAATATTTTGCTATAATATTAGAAATTTGCTTCTTTGTTTTATAGCATCCCTTTAACATTCTCAAGTCTTATTTGTGTTAAGACATCATATAAACCTATGTAAAGGATTGCATATTTTGATTCATTCCATATTAACTATAACCACAATTTCAAGGTGACATTTATCTCTCTGTCTCTTAGTTTATCTATCAATCATATCTTACATAATTACTTATTGTTACATTATATTTGATATTTTATTTAGTATGATATTTAATTACTACACAACAAAAACAAGCGAATCATTTAAAAATAATATTTATATATTAACAAACACACAGGTTAATGATTTACTATAGTTGAGCCCTAAATAACACTCTGTTTCTAGAATACATGGCAAAAAAGGAAAGCATCTGTGTTCTACAGTTCCCTTGGTTTAGTAAAAGAAAGGATACACTTTTGTTTATTCTTGGAAGATACATTTCTTCATGCCAGTGAATTCAAATGGAATTCACACATAAAATACATTAGGTAGTATCATATTATCAACCACAGATTTATACAGAATTTTTATTTAGATAGATAATTTATATTTTTGGATCTCTATCTGACCTGTTGCCTGCATATTAACACCCCATCTCTATAGATTTATATCTGAAGTTAGTGAAAATTTTGCTGTAGGATGTAAAAATAATGTGGAGTTTTGTTACTTCCTCATGACCTAATTTGATCCATTTAGTTTAAAATTTTACGAGGATGATATAATTATCATATTCATTAGATGACCTCACTCAAATTTTTGATATATCTAGCTGTCTTTTGTCAAATGATAGATCATTTTTGTGTCATGATAATTTGAATATTTGAAACATGCGTCTAAAGGAGCACATACTCTGGTGTTGATTAGAGAAGGGTCTACACGCTTTACAGGCCTTCTACTGTGAAAAATTTGGAGTGTGATTATATATTTCCTCAATTATTCAGATGTATGGTATCACTCTTCTTCACAGAGGTAAACCAAAGGGTTATTTTCTGAACATGTAGGGAAAAATACAAGTGTAATGCAACTTGAAATCTGTTCCAAACTTGTAAAGAAGCTTGTTTGAGATGCCAGAATTCTTTAGCATCTTAGCAGAAGGACATAATGTTTGTCTAATATATTTTAAACACAAGTGTGACAATTTAATAAGAAGGGAGTGTTGGCGATTTTAGTGTCTGTGTCTATACAGTTTCTTGTGGAGTCTTTTGTCTAGTCTGATCTAACAAAAAATCATTGCCACTTACACCCAACTTGTTTAAGGATAAGGATGATGGTATTCTTCCTTGAGAGTCAAGGAACTGATACACAACCATTGGACAATAAATTAAGTAATGATTAATTTCCTGTTCATTTTTTAAAAATCTGGTATATTCTAGCTTTCAAAGAAGCAAATTCTTAAATTCAATCTCTTATTTTACAGTGTATGCTAGTATAAATAAAGTATTAGGTAATGTCATGGGATTTAGATATTTTGACTCTGAAATCACTGATCTTTAAGCCATTAATCACTTTCAAAGATGCTTTTAAGATCAGTTAGTGTTGATTTTTAAGCTTTCAGTAATTAAATCACTTATTGACGCTATCGTTATTGAAATAACATTTCATCAGAAGCAAATACTATTTCCACCAATTAGAGCATCTTCTTATTTTCACTTCAAAGAAGTTATATAAATGAATTAACTTTAATTTATGACTCTTATTGCATGTATGTTCTATGTACGGTGGGGAAATGTACACAAACATTGAGTAATAGCTTTTTATCGTAATTGAGTGATGTCTAGAACTGCTGCTTAAAGGCTCGAGGGCCAGAAAATTTGGAGACTCTAAAAAGACAACTTTGGAATTAATAGTAACAAAGTTGAAGCCTTTGATCACCTTGATTTTGAAGACATTGTTAATGAAAAAAGATTAATTTCAGAAAAATTTTGGAGATGTTTATGATTATATCAAAGACAAATTACATATTAAAGCTTTACAATTCGAGGAGGGGCACAGTGCCAAGGAGGTCATAATTATTGCTGCACCTTGTACTGAACACATCACGAACTCAAGATTATAAGAGACTTGATTGACCATGGGAGTATTTATTTGCTATTAATCATTTTGAACCAGAATTAATGGCTATGTGTTTGTTTTGGGCTATAATTAATGGCAATGTTTCATATTTTTAAAAAACCCATCTATTTGTGGGAAACACATCTGAAATATATTTTCATTCAGGTTTGGATTTTCCGAGCATCTTATAAAAGTTAAATTTCCAATGCATGGGTATTGTATAGAACAAATACAAAACCAATCATAGGAAAATACTAAATATGCTTACATAGGAGCCTTCACTGTTGGAGCCTAAAACCTCAAAGAAAGTACCTTGGCTCTCTTTTGCTATCCTATTCCAATTGTTATCTAAGCAAGTTAAGACATACACATAGGAAATTTGCAAACACAATTTCAGAAATCCTTTTAGAGATGAGAAATTTAACTACATGCTTCCTACTTATTTACCTGGAAATTTCATTGCAGTTGTTATATTTTATTTCTTATTATAATCTCCAGAGAGCTAAAATATAGCATAATAATATTCTGAAAATTTTAATTGAAATCTTTCAGAAGTTATACTGTTAAACAGGGAAAATTACAAGAAAAAAAAAATCCTAGCAAATTTTTCATAGAGAGAGAGATTCTGTTTCCACAGCAGCAGTGGTTTAAGGGCAGCAATCTATACAGGAAATTGGATCCTGAAAGTATTTAATTATGAATTTCTGAAGAGCAGTACTGAACCTGGCATCAATAGTTGTTAGATAGTCTTAAAATTAAAGAGCAATAGGAGCCAACTGTCTTTGGCAATTATACTATAAATTAGTGAATAAATACTGTGTGATAGAACTATCACTATATAAAAATGTTGTATAGACTTGGAACATAAATGTGACGTCATTATAGCACAAGTGTCTCTATATTCTTCTCATGAAACAGGATTAATGAGCAAGAGGGCCCCTGGATTTAGCATATATCAGAATATGATGGACATATGTTTTTCATATTGAACACCATACCTCTACCACTGAAACAACCCAGTTCATTCAATGTATATTAATTAGTGGGAATTCAGGCCCCATTCTTCCAGAATTCCCACCATCAGCAAGAGGGATGAGCATGTAATAGAGATATGTAAAATTAGAATCCATATTCTTTTGGTCAGAGAGATTGATTTAGCAGTATGTGAACAAACCAAGTTAGATCAATCAAACTTTGGCCCAATACATTTGAAAGAGACGTGGGAAAAGTTGCTTTCTCCTAGGGTGGGTAAATAGTTGGATTCAATCTCTTAGCTGATTTAGTCTCTAAAATACACTGCCAAACACTTCTTTAAATATTAAAAAGCATAGCTGTCCCTTTGAGGACTAAGGCGAACTGACTCAAAAGATGGTATTTCCAATCGCCTCATATGACTGTGAAAGCTGGACAATGAATAAGGAAGACTGAGAGGAAGAATTAAAGTGATCCTATGTACAATGGAAGGAAACACTGCCTGATCCTGCACCATGGTGTGGGCAGACAGTATTGAATACACCATGGACTGCCAGAAGAAAGAGCAAATCTGTCCTGGAAGAAGTACAGCCAGGATGGTCCTTAGAAGCAAGGATAGTCAGACTTCATCTCACACACTTTGGACGTGTTATCAGAAGGGACCAATCCCTGGAGAAAGACATCATGCTTGGTAAAGTAGAGGGTCAGTGAAAAAGAGGAAGACCCTCAAAGAGATGGACTGACACAGTGGCTGCAACAATGGGTTCAAACATACTGTTGTGAGGATGGCACAAGACCAAGCAACATTTCTTTCTGTTATACATGGGGTCGTAATGAGTCGGAACCGACTTGATGACACCTAACAACAAGAGTACCTGTTTGCTACTCTGAGGGAAGAGAGTGAAACAAAGCTTAGATATGGATACAGGCAGAGTCCCGATGTTATGGTTTGAGACCTAGAATATTTTCAATAATACCAGCCAAAATATAATTATTAATTTTTTTGGTCTATTATTGTTTTGGGTTTATTCTTGATTAATCTATTACATAACTACTGACTTGGTGAAATATATTTTGGGACTTCTACATCATTCTGTGAGGTAGCCTTCATAGGGAGATACATGATTTTATTGCGTGTGTGCATTCATGTGTGGGTGTATATGTGTGTTTAATTTTTCAACAGGTCTTTACCAAGAAAATGCTCAAGCAGAGTTACAATTTTTCAGTTTTTTGATGGCATCTAAGGAATGGACCTCAATTTCAGAGGCTTTACTGTTCTAAAGATACTGGGTCTGCTTTGGGGTGTCTTTTAGCATCTGTAGAGGAACTACATGCATGAAGTCCTATCTGGCCTATAGTAATGCTAGACTTAACTCTCTTTCAGTTCACACTCTTCTTGTTTCCTGTTATGCATAGTTAACAGTGTCCTCTCTCCTGTTGTCATCCTCATTTCTCTTGTTCTTGAGATCACTGATGTGAGAAGAGAACCATTACTTAACAACGAGTAAAAAGTGCTAGTGTTCACCCAGCCATGAGATTCTTTTATTTGTTATCCTTATTATCATATATATTTACTTAATCTGGACATATGGGGTGACTTCATGAGACCATGGAGATAAATATTATCCATAGCTCTTTCTTTCATTGAATTACATAAGATTAAAAATATCTAGGCTAATGATTCTTCTCAACTAAATGTCACAATAACTGCTTTGGATCTACTCTTTTAAAGATACAATAGAAGATGTCATTGACTCGTTCTGTGCTGGCCTTCCACATTGGGAGGCCCAATTCAAAGTGGAGACTAACGAGAAGCAGCACAAAATATTAAACAATAAACAAACTGTTTTTCATGTTGTAGTTAGGTTTCCTCTAGTTACTTCCAACTCGTAGTGATCCTATGTACAAGAGAAGGAAACACTGCCTGATCCTGTACCATTCCTCACAATCGGTGTTATGTTTCAGCATATTGCTGAAGCCACTATGTCAATCCATCTTGTCAAGGGTCTTCCTCTTTTTTGCTGACCGCCTACCTTGCCAAGCATGATGTCATTTTCCAGGGAATGAGCCCTCCTGATAACATGTCCAAAGTATGTGAGCCAAAGTCTCACCATCCTCATTACCAAGGAGCACTCTGGCTGTACTTCTTCCAAGGCAGATTTGTTCATTCTTCTGGAAGTCCTTGGTATATTCAGCATTCTTTGCCAACACTGTAATTCAAAGGCATAAGTGCTTCTTTGGTCTTCCTTATTTGTTGTCTAGATTTCACATGGATATGAGGTGATTGAAAATATCATGGGTTGGGTCAGGCACACCTTACTCCTCAAGGTGACATCTTTGCTTTTTAACACTTTAAAGAGGTACTTTGCAGCAGATTTTCCCAATACAATACATCGTTTGATTTCTCCACTACTTCTTCCATGGCTGTTAATTGTGGATCCAAGTAAAATGAAGTCCTTAACAACTTCAATCTTTTCTCCATTTATCATAATGTTGCTTATTGGTCCAGTTGTGAGGATTTTTGTTTTCTTTACCTCGAGGTGTAATCCACACTGAAGGCTGAAGTCTCTGATCTTCATCCTAAGTGCTTCACATCCTTTTCACTTTCTGCAAGCAAGGTTGTGTCATCAGTGTATCGCAGGTTGTTAATGAATCTTCCACCAATCCTGATGCCACGTTCTTCTTCATATAGCTACAATGGTTGCTTGTAAAATTCTGCTGGTGAGACTAATGCATTTCTCAGCTATTAGAAAAATAAAATGTGATCCTACATTTTACAGATGAAAAAACTGAATTTCAGAAATGGAGAGTATGTTAACCTCTAAATTCCTTCCAAATTTAGTATCTCTGATAGTTAACTTAATCCTAAGTGACACAATTAGTTAATAGTGTACTGTGACTGGTAATGGGGCATGTAATTACTATTTCGACTTTTAAAAAAAAAAAGAAAGAAATTGCTGTCGAGTCGATTTGGGCTCACAGTGACCATACAGAGAATAGAGCTGCCCCATAGGATTTCTAAGGATAGGCTGGTGGATTCCAATTGCTGACATTTGGGTAGCAGCTGAATGGTAACCTTTGCACCACCAGGGCTCCTTCAATTTTCTTAGGAACCTAGAATTTCTTTACTCTGCCTGAATTATGGCAACAAAAGAAACTAAGGGAAAAAGCCAACACAAAATTTTCATCTTTATCACTATTAAAAATAGCAACAAAAAAATCAACAGTTGCTTTCGAGTTGATTCTGACTCATGGTGTTCCCATGTATGTCAGAGTAGCAGTGTACTCTATAGGGTTTTCAAAGGCCTATTTTTTCAGAAGCAAATCATCAAAGTTTTCTTATAGGTGCCTCTGTGTGGACTCCAACCTCCAACCTTTCAGTAGCACCTGAGTACATTAACAATTTGCACTGTAGCATATAAGAAAATCAACTCTAAGGAATATGCTTGTATAACTATGGGAAATATAATTGTGTAACTATGGGAAGAGCTGCTTCCTCAAAGTAGAGTAGACCTTAATGATGTGGAAGGAGTAAAGCTTTTGGAACCCTCATATAGTGATGTGCCACTACTCAAAATGAGAAGAAACCACTACAAAAATCCATTAATAATCAAAACATGGAATATACAAAGTATATAGGAAAATAGGAAGTTTCAAAAGAGAAATGAATGCATGAATATGTCCTAGGCATTAGTGAACTGAAATGAACTGGTATCGGCCATTTTGAATTGTAAAATCATATGGTCTACTGAGAATGACAAATTGAAGAGGAGTAGTGTCACATTCACTGTCAAAAAGAACATTTCAAGATCACTCTTGAAGTACAACACTGTCAGTTATAGGATAATATCCATATGCCTATAAATAAGACCAGTTAATACAACTATTATTCAAATTTATGCACCAACCACTAGTGCCAAAGAAGAGGAAACAGAAGATTTTTTTACCTACTTCTCCAGTCTGAAATTGATCAAACATACACTCAAGATGCATTGATAATTACTGGGGACTGGAATGTGAAAGTTGGAAACAAAGAAGAATCAGTAGTTAGAAAATATGGCTGTGGCGATAGAGACGATGCCAGAGATCACATGATAGAATTTTGCAAGGCCAAGGACCTATACATTAGAAGTGCCTTTTTTGAACAACATAAACGTTGACTATACTCATGGACTTTGCCAGATGGAATACATAATAATCAAATTGACTGAATCTGTGGAAAGAGACAATGAAGAAGCTCAATATTATTAGTTAGAACAAGGCCAGGGGCTGGCTGCAGAACAGGCCATCAGTTGCTCATACGTAAGTTCAAGTTGAAGCTGAATAAAATTAAAACAAGTCCTTGAGAGCCAAAGTACAACCTTGAATATATCCCCCTGAATTTAGAGACCATCTCAAGAAAAGATATGACTGAAAATCAGATGAGTTGTGGGATGACATCAAGAACATAATACATAAAGAACACAAAAGGTCATTAAAAAGACAGGAAAGAAAATAGCAAAATGAATATCAGAAAAAACTTTGAAACTTGCTCTTGAACATAGAGTATCTAAAGCAAATGGAAGAAATGATCAAATAAGAAAACTGAGCAGAAGATTTCAAAGGGCAGCTCAAGAAGACAAAGTATACTATTATAATGAAAAGTGCAAAGACTCAGAGTTAGAAAACTAAAAGAGACGAACATGTCAGCTTTTCTCAAGAAGAAAGAACTGAAGAAAAAATTGAAGCCTTTATTAGCAATACTGAAGGATTCTATGGGCAAAAAATTGAATGATGTAGAAAGCATGAAAAGAAGATAGAAGAATTACATAGAGTCATTGTACCAAAAAGAACTGGTCAACATTCAACCATTTCAGGAAGTAGCACATGATCAAGAATCAATGGTATTAAAGGAAGAAGTCCAAGCTGCACTGAAGGTGTTGGGAAAAACAAGGCTCCAGGAATAGAGGGAATATCAACTGAGATATTCAACAAAGGGATACGACGCTGGAGGTGCTCACTCATCTATGCCAAGAAATGTGGACGACAGCTACCTGGCCAACCGACTGGAAAAAATCAATATGTGTGCCCATTCCAAAGAAAGGTGTTCCAGCTGAATGCAGAAATTATCAAAAAATATCATCAATATCACACACAAGTAAAATTATGCTGAAGATAATTCTAAAACTGTTGCAGCAGAACTGCCAGAAACTCAACTGCCAGAAATTCAAGCTGTATTTAGAAGAGGATGTGGAACAAGGGATATCATTGCTGATGTCAGATGGATCTTGACTGAAAGCAAAGAATACCAGAAAGATGTTTACCTGTGGGTTATTGACTATGCAAAGACATTTGACTAGGTGGATCATAACAAATTATGGATAACATTGCAAAAAATGGGAATTCCAGAACACTTAATTTTGCTCATGCAGAACCTGTACGTAGACCAAGAGGCAGTTACTGGAACAGAATAAGGGGATACTGTGTGGTTTAAAGTCAGGAAAGGTGTGTGTCAGGGTTATATCCTTTCATCACACTTATTCAATGTATGCATAGGGTCACTGTGAGTAAGAACTGACTCAACAGCACCTAGCAACATCAACAATGGGAAATAATATAGTTTTAACATTTTCTAGAAATTTCCATAGATGAAGATGCTCAGATCAGCCAAAACCTGGTATTTCAATTTTCTTGGCAGCTTTAGCTCTACTAAAAATTTGGGAATCCTAATGCCATTGTCTATAAGCAGATAGATCTCCATAGGTTCAAATCATTAGCAAAACAGTCTTCCAAACTTAGTTCTTCATTTCTTTATGCTTTCTGCTGAGATTAAAAATTTGAATTAGCCAAATAACTGAAACTTATTATAAGTCATATTCTTCAAGTAAATTTGAAACCTTAAGCGTGCTTTGGTTGTGAATTAATGTTTGGTGCACTAGGTTCTTCAAAACCAGTCTCCTAAAAACCAATCATCCTGGAGTGAACCTAAAAAAAAGTCTAAATTCTCCTGTCTGAACAGAACAACCTGGATGTGTGGAGTTACATGTCATACATTACCTACCAGATAGAGACCAACCTGAGAATGGAGTAAGGCCAACCTGAGACAGCTCATCTCTGAGAAATTTAAACACAATGCATAACATTTGATTTTGTTTATAATACTTTTCTTTTACAAGATTATAAGCTTTTAGAAATATGCATTTCTCCATTTATCTTTGACTCCTGCTAAACTTTGTCATAGTTTTTTATACTCAGTTTCTAATGATACTGAAAGTATAATTTTTATAGTTCTTTTTAATTTACAATATATAAACACATACATTGTTTAAACATTACAGTAACTTTTAAGAGACACATTTTATTATTTGCTCCGTTTGTCAAATGAAGGACTTTAGATACAGAGAAAGCAAGTGACATCTTTCAATTATTCGATAATTATATATTGAATGGCCTCTGTAAGCCACACAATATGCTGGCATTAGACTAGCATTAGATGATCCAGAAGTCGTTTATCTGGCAGATGACATAGCTGGCCTTGAACCCTGGACTTTTTATTTCAAATTCTATCCATTTCCACTGTACAACATGACAATAATATGTATCAATCTAACAACTATAATTTTGTTAAAGTGCTTATACATATATCATTTGGAATTATCTTCAAATAACTTAAGGATAAGAAATCTATAGATAATTATTACCATCACTTATTTATGTAGGAGCACAAATTGACAATTAGACTTGTTTAAGATTACCAGTTAAATAAGAAGCCATTAGCTCATTGATGCTTTCCTATTAAATCCACGCTCTCCAATTTGGTTCAGTAACATATTTTTTTCTAATCTGAAAATTGAAAAGATTAAAGCAGATCTTGTGTATGTCCAGAAGATACAAAACAGACTTGTTAAATAAATCAGAATATATCTCTTTGATGGACTGCCCTTCTTCTGTGACACAGCATAGGCAAATTGTGATTGAAAACTGAAAAATTTTGTGATTCAATTTCATGGGAATAAGCAGTTTACGAACTTCTGCTTTGAGAAATTTTAATCACAGATTTGACATCTCCTAGGTTTAACATATAAAGTCACTTGACCTGTCTTCTAAGAATCTAGCCACTAGTTTAACATAAAAAGAGTTTTAGGTTAGTAACACCAAAAACAAACAAACAGAAGAAAAGGCAAACCCTTTGGAGGATGGGGGAGTAGACAACTTTGAATTCAGGCTATAAAAACCTTCTGCAAAGGTAGAGCCCAATAAAGTTCACACATTAAAAATTACAAAATAAATGAGGAAATAATCCACTAGAAGCAAGAGTCAGCAGAGAAAAACAAACTGCAAAATGGGGATTGCCATAAATGCCCATTGATATGAGGTTCTGGTCTAACAGTGTCTTAAAGAGAAGTTTATTCATCTTTCAAGGAGAGTGGAATGTAGTCCAGAGATAATATGACCAGCCATGTTTTAAAGTTACTTTTGTGATAGTGCTTGGTCATACCTCGACTTCTTGGTCCAATATAATAAAACCTGTGTCACAGTATTCCGGCAGGAGACAAGAAGAATGCAGTATCTTGAGGAAGATTCCTGGAAACCATCATATGATACTTTTGTCTACATTGCACTGGCAGATAAAAATGTAGTTACAAGGATTCAACTAGTTACCAAGGAGAACTGGAGATTTGAGTAACTGAACATAGAAAATTCGAACAAAGGGTGACAAGAAGAAACGTAATACCTTTGAGAATCTCTGGACTTACTGGGGTGGGGAGGAAGGATGCTGGGTTTCAGCCTAACTTAAGTGAATATTTAAAAAAATTGGGTCACTTGAACATGCTGATTGGCACTGGAATATCCTGGAACAGACATCAGGGCTAAACTTAAAATTGACATATAATATTTTTAAAGTCACTGTAATAGACTTACTTTTATTAATTTACTTTGAATCATTTGTATAAATCATCATAAGTTTTTTTTATACTCAGTTTATATTTTTTTATTGTTTCCTTTTTAACACTTGCTGCATTTATACTGCTTTATTTGTTTTCATAATCTCTACTCATTTAAAATACATATGTGCAATTTTCAATTCTACTAGTGTCAGACACTCTGAGGTGATGTTGTTCAAATTTTCAAATTCAAGAATAACAGCAAAAAATAGTGTATGCTTCCATTTATATATCAAGAAATTTACTATCCTTTTATATTCTCCACTTACTGCTCACCTACCCTCAAGTCCTGATATTTTGCGTTGAATTAGTAATAAAGTAGTGGGTAGGTCAATCAGATTCCAGGTAGCGACAATCTTAATTTTGTAGTCTAACCTACTTCTGCTTAAGTGTTATATTAGCAACCCAAATTTTATATATTGATTAGAAGATTATAATATTAATGTACTTTTGCCATATGTCCCCAAAATATTGAACCAACGCTTAAGAGACTATTTATTTATCTCTGCTGCTTATTTCTAGAGAGAAAAACGAACAAACGGACAAACATAGATTTATTCTCCTGCCAACTTGAATCTATTAGTTTTCTTACAGGTCACTTATGCTATTTTCCACAACAAAAGGTCTATAAACTACATGTTCTTTTTATCTAGGTAGAACATTGAATAATGTTCTGTCAGTCTGTGATACTGAGGTGGCCTGTGTGTTGCTGGGATGCTGGAAGCTATACCATTGGTATTTCAAATACCAGCAGGGTCACCCATAGTGGACAGGTTTCAATGGAACTTCCAGACTAAGACAGACTAGGAAGAATGATCTGGTGACCTACTTCTGAAAAAATTGGCCAGTGAAAACCTTATGAATAGCAGTGGAACATTGTCTGCTATATGTGCTGGAAGATGAGGTCCTCAGGTTTGAAGGCACTCAAAATATGACTGAGGAAGAGCTGCCTCCTCAAAGTGGAGTCCACCTTAATGACATAGATGGAGTAAAGATTTCAGAACCTTCATCTCCTGATGTGGCATGACTCAAAATGAGAAGAAACAGCTGCAAACATCCATTAATAATCAGAATATGGAATGTAAAAGCATGAATCTAGGAAAATTGTAAGTAGTAAAAAATGAAATGCAATGTATAAAAATGGATATCCTAGGCATTAGTGAGCTGAAATGGACTGATATTGGCCATTTTGAATCACACAATCATACGGTCTCCTATGCTGGGAATGAAAAATTGAAGAGGAATGGCATCAGGTTCACTGTCAAAAAGAGCATTACAATATCTATCCTGAAGTACAACACTGTCAGTGATAGGATAATCCATGTGCCTCCAAGGAAGACCAGACAATATGAATATTATTCAAATTTATGCACCAACTACTAATACCAAAGACGAGAAAACTGAAGATTTTTACCAACTTCTGCAGTCTGAAATTGATCAAACATGCAATCAAGATGCATTAATAATTACTGGTGATTGGAATGCAAAAGTTGGAAACAAAGAAGAAGGATTGGTAGTTGGAAAATATGGCCTTGGTGATAGAAAAGACACTGGAGATCCCATGATAGAATTTTGCAAGACCAACAACCTATACATTGGAAATAACCTTTTTTCAACAACATAAACAGTGATTATACACGTGGACCTCACTAGATGGAAAACACAAGAGTCAAATCGACTGTATCTGTGAAAAGAGACAATGGAAAGCTCAATATCATCAGTCAGAACAAGGCCAGAGGCCACCTGTGGAACAGACCATCAATTGCTCATATGCAAGTTCTAGTTGAAAATGAAGAAAATTAAAACAAGTCCATGAGAGCCAAAGTATGAACTTGAGTATATCCCACCTGAATTTTGATACCATCTCAAGAATAGATTGGACACATTGAACAGTAATGAGTGAAGACCAGATAAGTTATGGGATGGCATCAAGGACATCATACATGAAGAAAGCAAAAGTTCATTAAAAAATGGGAAGAAAGAAAAGACCAAAACTGGATGTCAGAAGAGACTCTGAAACTTGCTCTTGAATGTAGAGCAGCTAAAGAGAATGGAAGAAATGATGAAGTAAAAGAGCTGAATAGAAGATTTCAAAGGACACTTGAGAAGGCAAAGTAAATATTATAAAGAAATGGGCAAAGACCTGGAGTTAGAAAACTACGTTCAGCATATCTCAGGCTTAAAGAACTGAAGATAATATTTAAGTCTTGAGTTGCAATTTTGAAGGATTCTATGGGCAAAATATTGAAAGACACAGGAAGCATCAACAGAAGACGGAAGGAATACACAAATTCATTGTACCAAAAAGAATTGGTCAACATTCAGCCATTTCAGGAAAAGGCATATTTTCAAGAACCAATGGTACTGAAGGAAGAAGTCTAAGCTGCACTAAAGGGATTAGCTAAAAACAAGACTCTAAAAATTGATGGAATACCGATTGAGATGTTTCAATCAACAAATAAATGCAGCTCTGGAGGTACTCACTCATCTATGCCGAGAAACTCGAAGGCAGTTACCTGGCCAACTGACTAGAAGAGATCCATATTTGTGCCCATTCCAAACAAAGGACATTCAACAGAATGTGGAAATTATAGACAATATCATTAATATCGCACTCAAGTAAAATTATGCTGAAGATAATTCAAAAACAGTTACAGCAGTACATCAGGAGAGAACTGCCAGGAATTCAAGCTGGATTCAGAAGAAGATGTGGAACAAGAGATATCATTGTTTATGTTAAATGGATCTTGGCTGAAAGCGGAGAATACCAGAAAGATGTTTACTTGTGTTTTATTGATTATGCTAAGGAATTCAATTGTGTGGATCATAACAAATTATAGATAATGTTGGGAAGAATGGGAATTCCAGAACACTTAATTATGCTCCTGAGGAACCTGTACTTAGACCAAGAGGCAGTCATTCAAAGAGAACAAGGGGGTACTTTGTGGTTTAAAATCAGGAAAGATGTGTGTCAGAGTTGTATCATTTTACCATTCTTATTCAATTGTATGCTGAGCAAATGATCCAAGAAGCTGGACTATATGAAGAAGAATGGGGCATCGGGTTGAAGGAAGACTCATTAACCACCTTCTATATGCAGATGACACAACCTTGCTTGCTTAAAGCAAAGAAGACATGAAACACTGATGAAGATCAAAAACTACGGATTACACCTTAAGGTAAAGAAAACAAAAATTCTCATAACTGGACCAATAAGAAACATCATGATAAAGAGAGAAACGATTGAAGTTGTCAAGGATTTCATTTTACTTGGATCCAAAATCAACACCCATGGAAGCAGCAGTTGAGAAATCAAATGATGTATTGCACTGGGCAGATCTCCTCAAAAAGACCTCTTTAAAGTTTTGAAAAGCAAAGATGTCACTTTGAATACTAAGGTGTGCCTGACCCAAACCATGATATTTTCAATCTCTTCATATACATTCAAAAGCTGGACAATGAATAATGAAGACTGAAGAAGAACTGAAGTCTTTGAATTAAGGTGTTGGCGAGAATATTAAAAATACCATGGACTTTCAGAAGAATGAACATGTCTGTCTTGGAAGAAATACAGCCAAAGTGCTTCTTGGAAGCGGGGACGGCAAGGCTTCATCTCACGCACTTTGAGCATGTTATCAGGGGGGACCAGTCCCTGGAGAAGAACATCATGGTTGGTAAAGTAGAGGGTCAGCGAAAAAGAGGAAGACCCTCCACTAGATGCATTGACACAGTGGCTGCAACAATGGCCTCAAATGGAGCAAGAATTGTGAGGGTGGCACAGGCTGGGCAGTGTTTCATTCTTTTGTACATAGGGTGGCTATGAGCCAGAACATACTTGGTGGCACCTAACAATAACAGCAACAGAATATTGAACAAGTAGGCCTCAGAAGAAAAAAAAAATTACAAAAGTTACTTTATTGTTATCTTGAAATCTTCCTGTAAAATTTACCTAATGTGGCAAATTATTCCATTCCCTTTGAACTAAAACTGCTGGCAGGTTCAATGCATGAGCTGGTCAATCTAATGTTGTAAAAAGCTTTTGGTCACTGTAAGACAAAAACACAGTCTTAAGTTGGTAAAATTTAAATTTTACCTCATGTAGTAATCAAGTTCTGAATGTGTTTCAAAGTTAAATAGTTTCACCTTCCTACTCAGGGAAATTCTAGTATAACATAGAGAGGTGATTGTTCACTCTTTCCTATCTAGTACTCCCTCTCCACACTTTGCTTGCTAGCTGAGGTTTCTTCTGACTTCATGGTCAAAACAGAAGGAAGAGGAGTAATGGGATAAGACTTTTTTTTCAGATGAATGTGTGCTTTCTAGGCTAGGTGGATTGCTTACAGTCAAATTATTAGTAGTATTCTTTTTCTCATGGGGCACTTCTGTGGCTTTCTTGACTTCGCTTTCAGTGAACACATATCGGATTCTCTGATTGTTCTGTTAAAGTTACTCTGACTGACTCATAGTTAGTTACAACCTCTTTGGGGTGTGTGTGCATGTGTGTGTGTGTGTGTGTGTATGTGGTGATGGGGGAGGCCGGCAAGGGGGTGGCAGTAACAGCAGAGTGTGAGACTTACTGCTCAGCTCTCTCCGAAGAAATCTTCCTTAGATATTCTATTTTTGAACTCCCAACCATCTTGTGTCTTCAGTGTAATTGAGGGATTTGTTTTAAATATCTACTTGAATTTCTATAAATGATCCATCTATTTTATGTTGGTGACCAAGCGAAAATTTTGTTTTTTAACAGGCTGTTAGTTTATATTTTCAAATTGTGTTTATACTTTAGAGTTTCCCTCAACTAAGTAATCTCATAAACCATAACCTTTATTCCTCTAGTTTCTCCTATTGACCCAACACAAATTGGTCATAATTAATATTTTTTAGATGGATGATGAAGTCAGACTTTGAAAAGAGACAATAGAGAGTCAGAAGCTAGATCTTGATGGGGAAAAGGTAAATTATACACAGGACGTTTAAAGACTGATATTAATAGGACATATTTGGGATAGTACTTCAAGGGAAAGATGACATATAAAACGCTGCACTTCAGATTGAGAGGATAGTACTGAAGGAGCTGTACTGGGAGAACCACAGCCAGGGTGCCTTTTATGTACATGAACCTGACTTTGATGACAAGATGCTCAACTTTGAACCTGACTCTGATACTGTAATATATAAGACTTTCAGGGGTCATGGAAGGGAATAAGTGTATTTTGCATATGGAAAGAATGTAAATATTTTGTGGCAAGAAAGTGAACTGCAGTGGTTTTAAAACATGCCCACAAGTTCTTTGACACTCCTCATCCCTTTAAGACTTCAAGTTGATGTTAACTCCCCTTGAACCTGGACAGGATATTGAGACAACCTTGAAAAATAAGGTGCAGTAGGAGCAAAACTGTGCAAATTTGAAGAAAAATCTATGCAGCTTCTGTTGGTCATTCTTGGGATGCACGCTCTGGAAGACACCAGCTTCCATGGTAAGTTACCCAGTTTGAGGCTGCCACATGGAGAGATCAGGTGAAGAAACCACATAGAGAGAGAAAAATATGCCCAAGTAGCCACAGCTGTTCAGCACTAATGGTTTGAGTCTTTCCAGTGCAGGAATTAGTTATGCAAGTCGCAAAGCCTTTGAGATGACTCTATCCCCTGCCACCATCTAACAGTTAACTGCATGAGAGACCCAGGAGAGAACTAACTAGCTGAGCCCACACAACTGCTAGGATTCATGAATAAAATAAATGATTGTTATTGCTTTAAACCACTCTTTTGGAATGTTACATAGCAATAGATAACTAGAACAAGCACTATGGAAGTATTGAAAGCATTTTTATTTATTTATTTATTTTTTAATTTTAGAAGATACATGAGAAATGAGCCATTTATAGGTTTTATTTTAGCATTTTGGTTTAAATCATTGGCACTATTGACATTTTTAGGTGGTACTGTGGTTCAGCACTAGGCTGCTAACGAAAAGGCCAGCAATTGGAACCCACCAGCCACTCCGTGCAAAAAAGATGTGACAGTCTGCTTCTGTAAATATTTATAGCCTTGGAGGCCCTATGGTGCAGTTCTACCCTGTCCTACAGGATCACTATGAGTCAGAATTGGCTTGAAGGCAAGGGGTGTAGTTTACTGACATTTTGAGTCAGAAAATTTGTTGTTATGGAGGCTTCCCTGTGCATTGGAGAATATTTAGCAGCATCCCTGGCCTGCACACAATGGATACCTGTTGTACACCCCTTCCCCCATTTGTGACTATCAAAATGTCTCTGGCCATAGCCAGATGTCCTCTGGGGTGAAAATCATTCCTGGCTGGGAATCACTAATCTAGATAAATTTAAGGAAAGAATGGTAAGAGAAAAAGAATTCTGAGGAAGAAAAAGAGTACAAAACTTTATAATATAGATGGCCAAGAATTCAGATAAAAGCCCTTACTAATAAACTCCAAAAGTAGAGTGTCTTTGTCATCTAGTGCTGCTATAACAGAAATACCGCAAGTGCATGGCTTTACCAAGGAGAAGTTTATTCTGTCACAGTCTAGGAGGCTAGAAGTCCAAATTCAAGGCGCCAGCTCCAGGGGAATTTTTTCTTTCTCCGTTGGTTCTAGGGGAAGGTCCTTGTCATGAATCTCCCCCTGGTCTAGGAACTTTTCAGCACAGGAAGCTCAGGTTCAAAGGACACGCTCTGCTCCTGGCATTGCTTTCTTGGTGGTGCAATGTCCCCCAGTCTCCCTGCTCACTTTTCTCTTTTATATCTCAAAAGAGATTGACTTAAGACACAACCTAATGTGGTATATTGAGTCCTGTTTCATTAGCATAATTGTTCCTAACCTTGACACATTAACATCATAAAGGTAAGATTTACAACAATAGGAAAATCACATAAGATGACAAAATGGTGGACAATCACATAATACTGGGAATCATGGCCTAGACAAGTTGATGCACACTTTGGGGGGATAAAATTCAGTCCATGGCATAGAGACACTAACTACTGAACCAAGCAAATTCTAGAAATAGATGTTCTATTTGCAAAATCTTCAAAATGTCCACGCTACCTATACTTTTGTAAATGCATAAAAATAGATTTCCATTAGTTATGAGGCTAGTGAGGTTCACCTTGAATAACTGTTTACTTTTTTCTGTGAACTTTTATTTTTCATATTTCAAGCTTCTGCTAATTTTTCATGTTATTTTTAATTGTTTCAATAAAAACTCATCTATAAATCGATGGCTTTTCAGGAGATAAGTTTGTTCCTCAGATAACCCCATAATTTAGTATTTGGGACTTTTAAAAATACTTACCAAGAACCGATCACTAACTGCAACTAATGGGATTTTCTGTGCATTTCTGACAACATAATCTACCTCTTCAAATTTTGGTGATAATATTTGCATGGCAACTTACAATTCAGAAGGGAAATGCTATCAGAATTTCTAGTCATGGAAAAGGAACAAAGAGGGAGAGGGGACATAAGGTTTTAACTAGTATCCTTGCTCTCTCCTGTGGTATTAATGATTGAAAAATACCAACCTGATGTTCCTAACTTTCCATTTTTGTTGAATCCATATTCCTATGTAAGGCATTTAAGAACGGGCTCTGTCTGTGTAATTTGTTGTAGTTTGTTAGATGTACTTCAACTTCTCTTTCTAAACACCAATGTTGTTGTAATAATTATAATTACTAGCTATATTTTTGTTTTATTCATTTTAGTAGGCCAGGGCAAGTTGGTTGGCCTAAAGGAAAAAGTTGATTTTATTCCATACAGGGGCCAATGATGGTGCCATTATTTCCTAATGATTCTGTTTCAAATGCTGGTTGTCACAAGCAGAGAGAGAGCATGAGAGGTTAAGTACAAATCCATCTTCTCTATTGGACAGTGCAAATCTATCACCAGCACCGTGAAAACAGCTGAGTGTAGAATGCACTGCTAAGAGGTCAGACACATCTACTGCATGTTTCAAGGGCAGGAGATTCGACTGCACCCCACCGCCAAATATCAGCAAACACTTGTTTCCACTGAAAGTCCAAGCAAGCTAGTGTCTAGTGGTATTCTGGATTTAACTTTCAAATATACGAGACATTATCTTTTTCTTGGTAATTGGAATGTCACTATTACAAGGCATATATCTGTCATCAATTGACAGCCACCACTTATCAGAGGAATAGGACATCCATTACACAGAGCTTTCAAATGGATTAAATCCATTTTTTTCCTTTTTACAAACTTCGTGCAGTGCAGTGACATATAAATTGATTTGTAAACTATTCATAACTTCTGGATGGGTTTACCCCTTTCATTTTTCAGAAGGGAAAGGAATTGTAAAACCAGATACATCTGGTGCGCCAGTACATTTACCCTGTAGTAACTGCTTTTCATTTTAATGTTACTTTCCTTTTTGCAAGGGCAAGATGCTAAATAGGATGAACAAATTTATATTTTGTCACATTTGCTTTCAAAGATTAATGCGCACCAACAAGAGGGATCAAAAAGACAATATTTTGTAGAGGTAACTTATGAAGCAGAGGCAGTAGTGACTATCTAAAAGCAAAATTGGAATGCAAATTGCATTAAAATTGCTTCTTACTTAATTTTCATGTTTATCTGATTTAATTTGGCATATATTGTCCTGTATAATGTCTACATGTACCTCCTTTAGCAGACTGTTACTGCTTTGTAAATGTCATTGGCAATTAGTAAGTGGTTTACTTTATATCTTGTGAAAAACCAATGGGACATTTTTTTTCACAATGGTTGCAAACAAAATACAGTATACAAACACATCAGAACCATTTTAACATATCAGAATATACTAACACCATCAGAAACGCATTGAAAATACTTGATTTGGAAGTGAGTTTTTATAAAAGACAAATGTTTTCTCTTTTGAAATTCAGGCGACATTACTGAACTTTAATTAAGCATTCATACTCCAGAACAATAACCTAAAACTAATGCTGAGTTAAGACATCAAGTAAATCTATGTAAAGGATTGAATTATTCAAAAATAAAAGGAAAAGACTTTCTTGAATGTGTGTACAATAAGCATTGATTAGGAAAATGAATGAACACAGGAATAATGTACAAGAGCCTAAGTGTTGAAATTAGGAGATTGAAACCTGCATCTGCAGTCATATGGTTCTGTGAAAGTCATTTACTTCTCCAATGCCTTCATGTTCACTCATACCCAAAGACAAACAAGAACAATTATTTAAAAAGACTTTGTGAGTGAACATACCTGAATAAATTGAAGCATTATTATTATCCTTTATTAAAAGTGGTGGGACTATTTAGAAATTAATATATATAATTATGCAATATTTGACTAAAATATGAGGTAAATTTTTGTGTGACTTCTCATAACTTC
>NW_004444174.1:543006-547542 GCF_000243295.1 Trichechus manatus latirostris
TAAAAGTGGTGGGACTATTTAGAAATTAATATATATAATTATGCAATATTTGACTAAAATATGAGGTAAATTTTTGTGTGACTTCTCATAACTTCAATGTCAGTCCTTAAGCATATTATATGATATAAAATAATCTTAACGATGATTTCTTTTTGTTCATTTTCGGTTGTAACCATCTAACTCATTGTATCATACCTGTCTTATACTAATAACTTCTTAAACGATGTCTCTCTTTTTTCCTTCCTTCCCTTCATCCTTTTTTTACCTCCGTTCTTACTCCCTCCCACCCTCTCCCCTTCCTATGTATTCACTGAGGATTTTTGATGTGTTAGGTACTGAGATATACACTGGGAATATATATCAATGAAAACATTAGAGTAGTTGTCCTTAGGGTGCAGTCTACCTGATAGAGGCAGAAGTCTTCAACAAATAAGAATTACATGCTAATTGGTGCTGTGGTTTTCTATCTCTTTCTAGTCATATGTCTCACCAGTGCAGACAAGCACATATTATCTGTGCCTAGGCCTTAAAACAGCAGACAAGCCTCTGCCAATCTCTTATCCATTCTACTTTTTGGAATTCTACGTGTTTTAGCTTCAATAATGCAGGCAAAGAAAACGGCCTAGGGGATGATGGCAACAAGATGGAAGTGACCCGGGTCCCTGAATAACTGCATGGAGCAGACAGTCCACCTGCCACCATTGACTCTTCTGTAAGAGAGAAATAAATTGGCTTCTATATGCTGTAAAGTGTTATATTCTTAGATCTATCTGTTACAATGACATACCTATCCTTTACACTCATTCATCAAAACTCTTCACCCTATACCCTGTGCTCTTGTCACCCCAAATAAATGTCTGATGTCGTGAACATGGCATATGTTTTCCAACTTTTATACCTGTCTACATGCTTGAGCATCTTCTTGAAATATACTTTTATTTATTATACATATAAAATAGTCCAACTCATCAAAAGTTACTTCTTACTTATACTAACCATAAATGTCACTCACCTCTTCTATGAAAACTTCTTCAGTCTCCCAGTCAGGATTTCTTTCTCTCTTTCCTGGGTTGCAATAGCATACCTGTATCCATCAGTTAATTGACAGATCAATTTATGTGTTCATTTAAAAGCTCTGTTGTTGTTGATGTTGTGTGCCATTGAGTTGATTATAGCAACCCTATAAGACATACTAGAACTGCCTGATAGAGCTCCCTAGGCTATAATCTTTAAGGAAGCAGATCATTAGGTCTTTCTTCCCATGGAGCTACTGGTGGATTTGAAATGCCAGCGTTTCAGTTACCAGTCAAATGCTTTAACCATTGACCATCAGGGTTCTTTCAAAAGTTCTAGTGTGTTTCTTATACACTACACTAGGTTTTTGGCTATGTCTTTTACACTGTAACCATATGTATCTGTCTTACAACCAAGCCTGTAAGTTAGTCCAGGGCCAGAATCATATTTCATTTTTCTTTGCTCCTCCAAAATCCAGCACAGTATCTGTAATTTAATAAAATTTTGAAAAGTATATTAATAAATTCAAACAGACTTTGAATTTTGTAATAGAGATTTTTCTACATGTCTGTACAAAATAATGTAGTAAACATTGGAGTCAAAAAACAAACAAACAAACAGTAAAACCAATTACTGTTGAGACTATTCTGACTCATGGAAACCTAATGAGTCGCAGAGTAGAATTGCTCTCCATACGGTTTCCAAGGCTATGAACTTTTGGAAGCAGATCACCAGGCCTTTCTTCTGAGGTGCCTCTCAGTGGGTTTGAACCATCAACATTTTTGAGCACTTAACCGTTTACACCAACCAGTGACTCATAAAATCAAATCTTTACTCTTTCACTTCCAAGCTATGGGACTTTGAGCAAGTTACTTAAACTCTTTGAACCTCAGGTTCCTCATCCATAAAGTAGACATCAGTGATGTAGTTCTCATATGACTGTTCAGAAGAGTAAATGGGCTAATATGTGTAAAGCCCTTAATAGTAAACAAAACCTCAGTAAATAAAGTTTAACTGATATTTTTACTTTTCAGTATTATCTCCAGCACACCTTTAATCAATAACTACACTTCTATATAGTATACAGTCTTCCAAAAGCTAATATATATATATAATATATATATGTATGTATGTATTTTAGATTCACAATGGAGGTACAAGTCCTTTTGTTCCTTTAAATTTTAAGAGAGATTACTCATACATCAGACTTTGACCGTAACAGATGCATGCATTATGATCTACTAGCCTAAGAAGATGAATGAAGATTTTGAGCATAAGATGATCTATCCTCAGAGGGTAAGGTCAGTCTAATTCTTGTTGGTTGAAATGTGCAACAGCTGTTTGAACATATTGTCATCTTGGAGGAAAAAAGCATCAATTTATAAAAATCAACACTACTCACAGAGGGAGTTGTACAGACTGATAGCTACCTTTATATTAAATCTAGTTTAAAAAATATATAATTTAAACCATCTGTTGTACACAAGAAGTCACTAGTTAATGGAAATACTATTACCTTAAACATAAGCAAAACTACTGAATATAATGGTATAAATGTCATTGTGTTTGTTTTTTTCTTTCTTTCTTTTTGCTTATGTGTTTGAGGGACACAACTGGACAGTAATTAAACAGAATGAAAACTTGGTCTCCAGAGATTTTCAGTAATAAATAGTTGGCAATTACAGAGGGACTAAACCGTTGAGCTGGTAACCATTTTAACAAATTCTCCTTCCATAAAACCACTTTATCAGTGTTCATTAGTACTCTCATGGAGAGAGATGCCTTTTTGTTTTCTGATTTAATGGCTGTACATCAATAGCTATTGTGCTGTGGAAAAATACGGATTCTGTTAAGGAAGAGGACAAAAGGGGGGCAGGGGTGGGGAAGGATTGTATGCAATTGGCAGCTACCCTTTAAGTGTAAACTCAGTGGAGCTTTGCCTTCCTGATAGCTGTATTGAGACTACAAGCACCCTGGCTGCTCCAACCTCTCTTCCTTCAAATTTAATTTTCTTTCTGTTGCGGCTGGAAGGTGAAAATTTGAAAACCACTATGCTCTATGCCCAGTTTTAATGATTATTGCTGGAAGAAAAAAACCAGTTTTCAAAAATAATAATTTTATCTTGAGTCACAGTGACATCAGATGACATGAATGCTTTATCAAGTGGCTCTTAGCTCATGAAATGTTGGACACAACTCAAGTGACTCCTGTATCCCTGAATGACTCATTTCTCCTGTGCTAATAATAGACAGCCAAGAGCATTGAATTCATGCAGGTTTTGTAAATTTCTTCTTTTGACTTAAACTGTCTGAAGATCTTCTCATTTGTCATGGACAGGCATTGATTGTGTTCTTTATGAATCAAGAACTGGTAAACTTTTTAATTTTGAGAAAATCTGTTTTGTTTTGTTTTTTTATCCCACCTTTTTTTTTTTTCCCTGAGTTTAGGAGATTATAGTTTATTGATGCAAGGAACAAAAGAGTAGTTTTTACATTTATACATTTCAAAATACAGAAACTTTTTTTTTGTAAACTGTTTCAATACATAAAGCTTTTAAAGGGCCCCGCGCTTACAGGAGTCCCAAGCCTGGTTCATGAGCTCTGCTATTGCTGCCTTGAATTTCTTAATGTTTTAACAAGAGGACCCACATTTTCATTTTGCAGTGGACCTCTCAAATTATATAGCTAGTCTTGCAGAAAGGTAATAAAAATAAATAGACTATCAAACTGTCCTTTGTTTTTTTTTAATTGTACTTTAAGTGAAAGTTTACAATTGAAGTTAGTCTCTCATACAAAAATTTATACCTACCTTGCTATGTGACCCTAATTGTTTTCCCTATACTGTGACAGCACACTCTTCCTTTCTACCCTGGATTTCCTGTGTCCATTCAACCAGCTTCTAAACCTCTCTGCCTTCTTGTCTCACTGCCAGACAGAAGATGCCCATTTATTCTCATGTATCTACTTGAGCTAAGAAGCATACTCTTCACAAGTATTATTTTATGTCCCATAGTATAGCTTCATCTTTGTCTGAAGAACTGTCTTCGGGAATGGATTTAGTTCTGGGTCGACAGATATTCAGGGGGCCATGATTGCTGGGGATCCTCAAGTCTCAATCAGACCATTAAGTCTGATCTTTTTACTAGAATTTGAGTTCTGCACCCCACTTTTTTCCTGCTCCATCAGGGACTCTCTGTCGTGTTCCCTTTCAGGGCAGTTATTGGTGGTAGCCAGGCACCATCTAGTTCTTCTGGTCTCAGGATGAGGCAGTCTCTGGTTTATGTGGCCCTGTCTGTCTCTTGGGCTAATACATTCCATTTGACTTTCGTGTTCTTCATTCTCCTTCACTCCAGGTAAGCTGGGACCAATTGATGCATCTTAGATGGCCGCTTGCAAGCTTTTAAGACCCCAGATGCCAGTCACCAAAATAGGATGCAGAACATTTTCTTAATAAACTTTCTTATGCCAATTGACCTAGATTTCCCCTGAAAGTATGATCCCAAGACACCCATCCCTGCTATTC
>NW_004444174.1:550296-552372 GCF_000243295.1 Trichechus manatus latirostris
ACTGTAGCATTTAGATCTTCCGCGTCTTTATTGAGCTTCTGGATGATCTGTCCTTCACCAAAAGTGGTGCGTTAAAGTCACCTACTATTTTTGTGGAGCTGTCTGTCTCTCTTTTCAATGCTGTTAGAGTTTGTTTTATGTATTTTGGAGCCCTGTCGTTGGGTGCTTAAATATTTACTATAGTCATGTCTTCCTGGTGTATTGACCCTTTAATCATTATGTAGTGTCCTTCCTTATCCTTTATAATGGATTTTACTTTAAAGTCTCTTTTCTCAGAGATTAATATTGCCACACTTGCTCTTTTTTGGGTATTATTTCTTGATATATTTTTTTCCATCCTTTGAGTTTTACTTTGTGTCTGTAAGTCTAAGGGGTGTCTCTGGTTAACAGCATATAGACAGATCGTGTTTTTTTATCCATTCTGCCACTCTCTCTCTCTTTACTGGTGCATTTAGTCCATTTACTTTCAACTTAATTATTGTTAGGTATGAGTTTAGTGCCGTCATTTTGCTGTCTTTTTGTGTGTGTTGTTGACAGTTTTGTTGTTCCTCTTAATTTTCTGTGCTGAGTTTTTCTTTATGTATATTCTTTTCATTTTTTTCATTGTTATTGATTTTCTATTTGCTGAGTCTGTATATTTTCTTGATGTTTATTTTGACTTGTAGGATTGTTAGTTTCCTTTGTGGTTACCTTAATATTTACCCCTGTTTTTCTAAGTTTAAAGAAATATTTTATTTCTTTATATTGCCTTGACTTCCTCTCCATATGAAAAATCTATGTCTACATTTTTTATGTCCCTCTTTTTTGTTTTAATATTATCATCTTTTACATACTGACATCTCTGTTTCCCTATTTTCACTATTTTAGCTTTGATTTATTTTTGTGACTTCCTTATCTAGGTCAATATCTGGAACTCTGTTCTGTGTTCTAGTCCTGCATTGTTATCTGATGTTATTGATTTTCTAATCAGAAAACTCCTTTTAATATTTCTTGTAATTTTGGTTTGGTTTTTGCAAATTCCCTAAACTTGTTTATCTGGAAATGCCCTAATTTTGCCATCATATTTGAGAGACAGCTTTGCTGGATATAGAATTCTTGACTGGCAATTTTTTTTTCCTTCAAGGCTTTATATATGGCATCCCATTGTTTTCTTGCCTGCATGGTTTCTGCTGAGTAATCTCAGCTTATTCTTATTGACTTTCCTTTGTAGATGACTTTTTGTTTATTCCTAGACACTCTTAAAATTCTCTTTTTATCTTTGATTTTGGCAAGTCTGATTATAATATGTCTTGGTGACTTCATTTTGGGACCACCTTATCTGGGGTTTGATGAGCATCTTGGATAGATACCTTCTCATCTTTCACAATATCAGGGAAGTTTTCTGCCAACACATCTTCAACAATTCTTTCTGTAATATCTATCATCCCCCACTGTTCTGGTATTCCAGTCACTCATAGGTTATTTCTCTTGATAGAGTCCCACATAATTCTTAGTGTTTCTTTAATTTTTAGTCCTTTTACCTGATTTTTCCTCAAATAAGTTGGTGTCAAGTGCTTTATCTTCAATCTTACTAAGTCTGACTTCCATTACCTCAATTCTGCTCCTATGACTTTCTATTGAGTTGTCTAATTCTTAAATTTTATTGTTAATCTTCTGGATTTCTGACTGCTCTGTATGGATTCTTGCAGTCTATTAAATCTGTCATTATGCTGTTCTCTAATCTTCTCAAGTTCCTCTATTGCTAGGTCTGCATTTTGCCGGATCTTCTTTCTGAATCTCTTGAAGAGTTCTTTGTATTAATCTTTTGTATTCTGCCTCTGGTAATTCCAAGAAATTCTCTTCCTCCAGAAAATTCCTTGATTCTTTATTTTTGGAGCTTGCTGAAGCCGTCATATTTGGCCTCTTCATGTAATTTGATATTGGCTGTTGTCTCCAAGCCATCAATAAGTTATTATTTTTATTTATTTTGTGCTTGCTTACTGTGTCCTAGCTTCTTGTTTTGTTTTGTTTTGATATGATCAGATAGGCTGCTCATGTCAGCTAGTCTGATCACCAGCCCCCCTGAAGGTCCAACAT
>NW_004444174.1:553291-565408 GCF_000243295.1 Trichechus manatus latirostris
GGAAACTCCTCCCGAGTGTCACTGCTTGCCTCTCTCCCCGCGAACCATGAGCTGATCTGGCGTGAAGAACTCAGGGTCTTGCCGCCTCAGGTCTGGCAACTCCTCACTGCTTCTGAACCATCTTTCCCTCCCCCTGCCACTCAGTCCGATTCCTCAACTTTGCCTTTGATGTTCAGGGCACCTAGATTGTCATATATAACCAGTTCACTTGTTTTTTCTGGTCTTTGTTGTAAGAGGGACCACGGGAAACATCTGACTACTCCGCCATCTTGGCTTCACCTCTAAACTGTCTGTTATTGCATAATTGACGATGTTAGCCATTTTAATATAACAATACCAATTGAAAAAGCAAATCTGTGATGTGAAAACCTATCTAATTTGCACATTTGTTTTCCTTCCTCCTGTCCTTTATTACAAATTACTACTGTTCTTCTAAAGCTGGATGAAAAGAGTGATGTCATTATAAAGAAAATAATAACTACCAGGAGCCATTTTTTTTATGAATATAACAATGCAGTGACCATCCACACACAAAAATTTGAGCTCACATGTGATTATTTACAAAGCTATGTGGTAAACCTGCTTTGGTATCCTGCTCAAATCCTCTTTACTGGGCCAGTGTTCCCATATCCCAGCTAGTATGAGTAATAAATGTTGTCAGAATTAGCCCATGCCATAGCTGCTGGTACTGAATACTAGGGAAATACTCTATGGGGAGAGCCAAGGCTAGACTTTACCATAAGACTTTTGCTCTTGCTTGACTATTTCCCCTACTTTTCCTATCTCTGGGTGGTGCAAACAGTTAAGACTGGACTACTAGCCCAAAGTTTGGCAGTTCGAACCCACACAAGGGTACCTCAGGAGACAGGCCTGGCAATCTGCCTCCCAAAGGTCACAGCCTTGAAAATCCTATGGAGCAGTTCTGCTCTGCACACATGGAGTCATCATGAATCAGAATCAACTCAACAGCGACAACAACATCCTGCTTCACTTTCTGCCTTAAAAAAACAAAACAAACAAACAAAAACCCGTTGCTATCAAGTAGATTCCAACTCATAACAACCCTATAGGACATAGTAGAACTTCCTCATAGGGTTTCCAAGGTTGTAATCTTTATGGAAGGAGACTGCCACAGCTTTGTCATGAGGAGTGGCTGGTGGCTTCAAACAGCTGAACTTTAGGTTAGCAGCTGAACGATTAATCACTGCACCACCAGGGATCCTTATCTTTCTACCTTAAGGGCCATAAAAATGACTTGCACCCAACTCCCTTGTCATACTTGACTCCTGATTTAATCAGAAAGTGACTTAAGACAGCTTACAGCTTAACGAAGTTGATTTAAGAACATATTCCTGGTGGTGGAACCAAAAAGAAAATGGTTATGAATAAGTTTTGAGAAATTGTTTTCTAGAAAGATTGCATAATTTCATATTGTCCCCCCAGCTATTCAAGAGAATTTATGACATCTTTAACAGCCCTTCAGTGCTCATGTGAAAAAAGAGAGAGGATGACCAATTTGATAGTAAAAAAAATCATCTCATTTTTAATTTAATTTACTGTACTTCAATGAGGAGTAAAGTTGAAAGGTTTTTAAAGTTTCTATTGGTCATCCATATCCTTTCTTTTCATTTTTTACTAGGATATAAGTAGGAATTGGGATTGTTTATGCAATAATAACTTTTAAAAATGACCTGAGAACTACCTTTATTTAAAGAAATTTTTTACCAGGGTGGGTTGTCAGTAAGATCAGAACAAAATATTTGAAATCAATTTGCATAACTAGAAATTTTTTTTCTATGTATAAAGAGAACTTCATGTCAACCAACATTGTTAACACAGAAATAGGTAGAGGAAGTTTCTGAAATTTTCTTCTCTGTTGATCTATAAAGAAGAAAACTGTCCGCTGAGGGGGAGTATAAGCAGATCTTCATTTCTGTGAAGTTTCTCGAGGTCCCTTTAAGCCTTGTAATTATGAAGATTTATAATAATAATCTACAGAACATGTTTAATCTTAAAACTTCTATGTCTGGCTGTGATAAAATAATCATTTCCTATGGTTTATAAAGTTCTTTTTCTTTTTTTAAAAAAATACTTGTGCCTCTAGGTACAAAAGTGATCTGAATCTCTTACTTGTTATTACCAATATGCATAAATGCTAGAAATATATACTAAATGACCAAAGGATATTTTTGTTAAGTAAAAGTCTTCAGAAGGAAAAAATGGTGTAGTGTTTTAGTTCTTCCCCCATGTCATTTGGGATTCCAGTGTGCTTCATGCTTTGGGAAATAAAAGAAACATTCCTAGAAACAGGAGACTATGTTGAGGTTTCGTCTTGATTCTCTGGCTGCTATAGGCAATATTATATATGGAAAATTAATCTTTTATTACAAGAACTAGCTTAAAAGAATGAAAGCTTATGAGATGAGTAGGAACTCAACACATTGTAAAATTTTTTTAAAGAGAAATTAATCTTGCTTGCATTGCTATATAAAGCTTAACATTTTAATTATACTGAGAACTAGTTCAGAGAAGATAGCTTAAAAAATCTATTATAAATAATCTCTCACTTCTGAGCATCCCAATGCCAAATATGCTCCTTTATAATTTCCCAGGTAAAGAAAGGGAGAGTTTATGGCTAAATCAAGAGGTGAAAGGAATTTTTTTAAACAAAAAATATCAAAATTTCATGAATTTCCTGCTATTTACCATAATATTTACTTACTGACACTTTAATTTTTTTGGTAAATGAATAAACATCTCACTCTTAGAATAACAATGTTTTGTTAATACCACATTATAAACATGAATGATAAGTTAACATAAGAGATTATTAAAAAATAAAATGACAATTATATATAATGCTAGTTGAAAATTTCCATGGATATATATATTATCAAATTATTTTCTGTAAGAATATACCATAACCATATAGCAAAGTTTGGAATTTATTGTGAAAATATTTTTATTTTCCCAGTAGACTTATTAAACAAGTTCATATACAAATGATTTCCCTCTATCGGGTGAATTTTTAAGTAATGGATAATATTATATTAACTTTTTTTTGAAAAAATATAGTTTTATTCTACTACTTGATATCACATGAGACAAAGCAAATTTGTCATGCTGTTGAGAGGAGTTAAAAAATTCGTCAACGAAATATATAAATAGGTTTTGCTTTTATTTAGTTATTTTCTCTCATCATTCAAGTTTGCATTACTAATCATTTCAAATTAAATTTATGACTATCCACCTTAATCTGAAATTGTGGGTGCAAGAAGAAACTGGTGTGCTAAGAAAAGTTGTGTACTATGTTGTAAATATTTAATACTTTCATAGACAATAAAAAAATGAGGAAAAGGAAAAAGAGGAGAAGAAGGAGAAAAGAAAAAAATAACTAGTAATAAATCTTTTTCACTAATCTGTTTATATGGTAATACATGAAATTGTTTTGACTTGGAAGCATCTAAGCAGAACAGAGAAGCAGCCTTTGAAATATACCTTATAATTCAGCCCAGGGGTTGGCAAACTATTTCTATAAAGGGCCAGATAATAAATATTTCAGGCTTTTCGGGCCATTAAATTTCTGTCAACTACTCAACCTCGTCTGTAGCACAAAACCAGCCATAGACATATGTAAACAAACAAGGAAGACTGTGTTCCTATAAACTTTATTTAGAGAAACAAGTGGCGGGTCAGATTTGGCCCAATAGCATAGTTTGCAGACCCCTGATTTAACTGAATAAGAGTATTTTATGACAATTGTAGACACCCTTATGTATAATGTTCCACACACCTGGAATACCCTCGCATTTCATGTTTGCATATCCTAACATGTCATCTTTAAGAGTTTCTAGTTATATTTTAAAAAGCCTTCTCCAACTTCCTAAACAAGAAATAATTCTTCCTGAATTTAAACTTTCTATTTTACCTTTATATCTGTTGTGGACCGCATTACACCAAGCTTTAAATTTAATGCTTAATCTTTTCTGTTAGACCAAAACTTACATGAAGATAAGGGGCCAAGTCTCTCCATTTAACCACTCACTTTTCCAATAACTGTATTAATAAATGCCTTTTCTGTTCATCAATCTATAGAATATGTTTAAACTGAAAATTCCTTACATAAAGAGCCCTGGGCTTGGAATCAACTCATATGATCATAAGTTGAGTTTATGAGCCGAGACACCTCGGGATATTAATTTTATCTCTGAGCTTTAGTTACTAAATTGGGTTGTTATAAGCAAAAATTTATGTAATTTGCTCTATTGTTCTTTGCAAAAATTAAGATACCATACATACCAAGATATTTATAATCAACAGAAGTCATTAAAACATAGCACAATGTATTATCATAGATCCATAGTCCTTTTGAGAAAATGAATCAGTCTATTATTGTTGATATTGAGGGCAATGGTGGTTGAGTGGTAGAATCTCACCTTCCATGCTGGAGGCCTGGGTTTTAGTCTTAGCCAATGAACCTCAAGCGCAGCCACCACCCAGCTGTTAGTGGAGGTTTACATGTTACTGTTGTGCGGTGGTTAAGAAGTCAGGCTGCTAAACAAAAGGTCAGCAGTTCAAATCCACCAGCTGCCCCTTGGAAACCTTGTGGGGCAGTTCTACTCTGTCCTATAGGGTCCCTATGGGTCAGAATCAACTTGATGGCAAGAGGCTTTTTTTTTGTATAATACTGAACAGGTTTCAGTGGAGCTTCCAGACTAAGACAGGCTAGGAAGAAAGACCCAGAGATCTACTGAAAATCAGGGAATGAAAACCCTATGAACCACAATAGTCTGATCCACAACTGATCATGGGGATAGTGTAGGACTGGGCATGGGATCTTCATGAGTTGGGAGCCACATCAATAGCAGCTAACAACAACCACATTTTTGTAGATATCACCTCATATACAGCCTATACCTCAGATCTTAACTATTTTTCTCATACAAGTTGCTAATATAGAAAACCCTCATTGATTTTCAGTGAGTCATGTATTTAGCTTTCCTGACAGAGTTAACATTTAATAAAGCAGCCCTGATGTAATCTTCAAGTTCAAGGAGTAGGTAACCTTTCCATAAATTAATGCCTTTGGTAATACATTGAGATAAATTAGGATATCTAAAAACAAAAGAAAAAAAATACTGTGATTTGAAATCATTACAGCATTTTCATAGAATTGTCAACAGAGACTAGGCCATTTATTTTGGGAAGCCACCTGATCGCCAGTATGCTATCCCTTCAACTCCAATTAGCTGCTAGACATTTCCCTGGAGACAGCCTTCTATAAACCCAACTTGATACTCCTATATTAAAACTTAATGTCTTCATGAAAATTTGTTCCTTTCTTCAAATTCCTCAACTTTCAATGACATCGCACTTCTCTATTTACTTCAACATTCAATAAGACACAAAAATCTGTGGGTTTCCCTTCTATTACCTTTTTTCTAATCTGTCTTCACCTATCCTTGTCTAAGTTTTAATTATCTGATGCTTGGATCGTTACCATGAACACAGAGACACAGAGATGAGTTCAATAATTTTTGTGTCTCCCCATTTCTATTTATTCTACTATACTAATGTTTCTTTAAGGGGACTACAATAACAGCATCATAAATTGAAAAGAAATTCTAGAGACTGTGTAGCGTAACATTCCCCTTCCTCACATAAGGATACAGTCTATCACAAAAGTGAAGCAACTAGTTCAAAGTCACTCACAAAAGTGAAACAACTAGTTAACTCCTCTGTGGGGTAATAATAGAGGTCAATCTGTTAACAAGAGATTGTGACCCCCATTAATTATTTTTTCCTCTGTATTATGTCTTCTCTTATAGCCCACCAGTCTCTCTTTAGTATCTTCTTGCTTCCTAAGCATCGATCCTAAATTCTTTTCCCAAGAGCCTTCCAAAATAAGGCTTCCATGTAGTTTAACCCTAGAATATGCCCCAGCCTGATCCTCATTATTTTTTTTCATGCATGTATTCTCTTCCCACTAGTAGATTACAAAAATCTTACATTTTTCTCTTTTACAATATTTCCTTTATTGGGAATATCTTTCCCCCGAAGACTTGTCCTAAACCCTACCTGTCTTTCAGATGTTCAATTCCCTTCTGAAACCTCCTTTAACTTCTCATTTCACTTTGAGGTTTAAGAATTCTGAATTGTGTATATTGTAAACTTTAACACCTAATTGTATGCTATAACTGGACTGATTCAGCTGCTTAGTGGCAAATAATACAATCCACTCTAGTTAGTTTAAGCAAAAATAAATAAATACATTAATAAATGAATCTTTATATATATATAAAGATATTAGGTAGTTTACAGAATCCCAGAAGACCAAAGCATCAGTCTTTGAAGTCTATGCTGACAGGAATGATGCTTCAAAAACACTGATACTGTTCTAGGAAAGGCAACCCTACACCCTGCCTGGACCTTTGGATTAAATGAAAGATCTCTCCTGCCTGAATCTGATTGGTGGGGCCTGGCTGAAATGCCTGTACCTTTCTACAAGAATGACAAATGCTAATCCTGCTTCTAATTTGTGAAAACAATTCCGAAACAAAAATTCAAGAAGTCATCTGTCTTCGTTTCCTAGAGCTGCCATAACAAAATACCACAAAGCAGGTGGCTTAAAAGAATGGAAATATGTTGTCTCACAATTATGGAGGCTATGAGCCTAAATCTAGAACTCGGTCGTGTTGATATCAGCTGAGGGCTTTGAGAGAGAAACTGTTTCATGCCTCTCTTACTTTCTGGTGACTGTAGTCAATCCTTGGTGCCTCTGTTGTCATGTGGCCTCTCTCCCTGTGTGTCACTCTCAGTGTTTGTCCTCTCCTTTTATAAAACACCACACAGAAGGGATTAGGATTAGGATCCACCCTACTCTGGCATGACTCAACTGATAATATCTTCAAACAAAAATATTTTTTCCCAAAAAAACAAGGTTAAATTCATAGGTACAGGGATTAGGACTTCAACATATCTTTTGGAGAGACACAATTCAATCCACAAAATTACTTAAAACAAGAGGCTGCTCAGTGTGAATGAAGGACCATAAAACATGACAAATACTCACTTCAGTGACATAGTTCTTATTGCATGTGTGGTAATCTTGTTATTGCCAGAAGCATTTAAGTCTTAGAAGTCATTGCCATACATCTTCATACAGACCTAGAGTTCCATTTATCTAGGTTTAATACTGTGCTACATTAGTGCGACTTTGGGCAAGAAAATTAATTTCACTGAGTATCACCAGACAAGTTTACTCATCAACAAAATTTGAATAATATGTGCCTCCTATGGTAATTAATAGAACTGAAGGAAATAGCTAAAATGTCCAGTACAAATATTAGATACTTTATAATCTTAGTTTTCTGTCTTTTCTTCTCCTTCTCTTTGTCATTGTTAGGTGCCATCAAGTCAATTTTGACTTACAGCAACCCCATTGACAGAGTAGAACTGTCCCATAGGGTTTTCTTGGCTATAATCATTACAGAAGCAGATCACCAGATCTTTCTCCAGCAGAGCAGCTGGGTGGATTTGAACTGCCAACCTTTCCTTTAGCAGTCAAGCTCTTAACTGTTTGTACCATTAGTGCTCCTTTTCTCCCACATAGATTATACTATAAATAGTAATACATTGATGAGTTCATATATATAAATGAAATACTTGTTCTATTTTCTGACTAATAGGTTCATTAATAAAAAATACAGAAAAATTTGGAAGTTAGTTGTAGTAAACCTATACTGGTTTTCTTTTTCATCATTAAACACACACACACACATAGTCACACACACACACACACACACACACACACACACACTTTTATATAGTGTTCATCCTTTGCATTTTGTGTCTTGGTCTAACTTACACAACAGAAGCCAGAGGGGTCAGTTTTGTATTACCCATGATGTCTAGCGTGGCCAGAGGGCAAATTGATAACCTAAGTTGGGAAATATGTTCCCTTCTAGGAGGGTGAAACTAGTTCCCCAATACCACAGTAAAATTATTCAATGGGATAATATTTCTTCATAGTTTATTAAAAAAAAAAATTAAAGGAAATACTTGTAAAAGAGACCTTCATATGGTTAAAGGGCAATAAATGTTAGCTCATAATATTGTTATTGTTGCTTTTGTTAATATTGTTATTGAAGATCACTTCACTGTAGAAGTCATATTGCCCTTGGGGTTGCTTTGACTATACTGTTGTCTAGAAGAGTTGCTTCTGGAGCTTCCTTGGTACCCATTTTTTGTTGTTGTTTTATTTTTGTTTGTTTTTTTCCCCTAAGTCTCCCATAAATTCTAAGAATACTTGATATCCTCTCAATAAATGCCCCTTTTACTTAAGTTAGCCAGTTAGAGTCTACTGCTTGCAACCCAACAGATAAATATATACAAGAAGGAGAGCTGCTTGCAACTCTATCTGATAAACATAGGGAAGAAGGAGCCCTGCCGGTTAAGAGCTTGGCTGTTAACCAAAAACTTGGCAGTTCGAACCCACCAGCAGCTCTGTGGCAGAAACACGTGGCATCTGCTTCCTTAAAGATTGCAGCCTTGGATACCTGTGGGGCAGTTCTTCTCTGTCCTATAGGGTTGCTATGAGTCAGAATTGACTCGACAGCGATGGGTAGAATTTAACTTTAAAAACCAAACACAAATTACCCAAAGTAATTTGGTCTTCACCCTTGTTTCCTGAGAGACAAGTCTAAAACCTTCTAATTTTCTAAGTAATTGATGTTCCTTTGTTATCTAAACAGCACTTGAGAGTTTGTGCTAATGAGTAAGGGACGGTTATAGCATGAAGATCACCAAGTAGCCTGATAACTACCAGCTGACTTGATGAGGGGCATGATTCAATCAATTATTCCTGTTCAATGAGGCTCCAATCATGCCTATGCAATAAGATCTCAGTCATAACTGCATAATGAAGCCAGTAAAGGCTCTGGACATGGAAGCTCCATGGGCTTCCCGGTTGGTGAAAGACTTTGATGGACATCAAAGGATAACTCAACCCTTTTTGAGACATGAAAGTTTCACGTTGGAAACCTGCTTGAACTCTCCCTATGTGTCTCTTCATTTGTGTCCCTTTTTACTATACTTAAAATTATTTAAACTATAATTGTAAGTATAGCACTTCCCATGAGTTCTGTAAGTTGTTTCAGCTAATTACAAACTGAGGGACTAGTGGGAGCCACCAGGTCAGAAGTGAGGGGCTGTGGATGCCTGAGCTCGGTATCCTGAGGGGGTAGAGGAAACCCCCAATTTGAAGCCAGCAAGTCTAAGGGAGCTAGCACAGGACCCCTCTCCCCAAAACTTGCAACTGGCATCCTCAAGAGGTAGTGGAAAATGCCTGAATTTGTAGCCAGCAAGTCAGAAGTGAGATTGTTATATGGAGTCCCAAACCTGTGGCTGGTATATGAAGTCTCAGGCCAACTTGGCAGTCAGGAGGACTGTGTCCTTTAACCTGTGATATCTGACCTAATTCTGGGTGCTAGGGTCAGAGAAAAAAGTGCTGCATAATCAGTCAGTGTCAGAACTGAACAGAGAAGTGAAAAGTGGGAATTTGTTATATCCTCATAGTTGGTGTCAAAAAAATATAGATTTGGATTTATGTTGGTATTTGATTTGATCATTATGTCTTTGAAATTGTAGACAATAGAGAGTCTAATTCATCATCAGGTGAATTGTATGGAGTTTATATTTTAGAAGAGTTAATCAGTCCCTGATCCCCAAATGCATAGAAGACATGGAAGAAAGCTAGGACTTTATTTAAAATTCTGAAGTTCCCTAATGTCGATAAAGCTCAGTTTTCTTATTTATAAAACAGGAAAATAATACAATTTTATTCATAATTTTTTTATGAGGATTGTATGGAATACTATACAACATTAGTATTTTTTAACCAAAATACGTTGCAGGATTAATATTTAGAATAACAGGAAAACTCTTAGTTTTACGCTGATTTATTGAGCAAACTAAACAAAAGTTATGGTCTTATAGTTTCTAGTTTAATCAAAACATCCCCTTTTAGGCACAGTTATGGAGGCTTCCCAGACATATCCAAACAACTCGTGGGATTGATTTACTAGGTCAAAAGACTTTGGATCATAGTCTCGCAGGACAGCTTAGCCAATTGGCATAACATATTTCACAAAAATAATGTTCTACATTTTAGTTTGATGAGTAATGTCTGAGGTCTTAAAAGCTTGTGAACAGCCACCTAAGATACAATCATTTGTGTCTACTCATACAGAGCAAAAGAGAATGAAGAAAATCAAAGGCTCAAAGAAGAAACCAGTCCCCAGGACTAATAGCCCACATGAACTACAGCCTCTTCTAACCTGAGACTGTAAGAACTAGATGGTGCTGGGCTACCACTACCGATCATTCTGACCAGGGACACAGTACAAAGTCCCAGATAGAATGGGAGAAAAATATAGAACAAAACTCAAATTCCTAATTTAAAGAAAAGGCCAATCCTACAGGACTGATAGAGACTAGAAAAACCCCTGAGACTATCACCCTAAGATACCCTTTGAACTTGGAATTGAAGTTATTTCTGCAGGTCACAATTCAGCCAAATAATAGAGTGACTTATAAAATAAACAATATCACCTGTGAGTAATGTGCTCCCTTAAACAATCAACTATATGAGACCAAAGGGTCAAACATTTACCCAAAAGCAAGATGAGAAGGCAAGGAGGCGAAAGGAAGCCAGATCAATGGAAACAGTACAAACAGAATGGAAATAATAAGAATGCTGACACATTTTTACAAAAATTGTAACCAATGGCATGGAACAATTTGTATAAAAATTGTTAAAGGAAAACCTCATTTGCTGTGTAAACTTTCACCTAAAACACAATAAAATATTATTAAAAAATCCTCTTTCACTTCCTTCTCTATACATATGAATATAACTCTCTCTATACGAGCCTATTATTATACTTAGGTCACTTTTTCTTGATCTTACTTAGAAATAAAACTACCAGAATGACACTTCATTTAAATAATTTCCATTACTTCCTTTGAGAGGTATTAAGACACTATTACGTGGCTATGAAAAGCTTCAGTTTGCTTAACCTGAAGTCTGTAAGGATATATTTACGCCACATTTCAGTGGACAAAGGGGCAGAGAATAATGTTTGCCAAAAATTTAACTTCTACATGCTTCGGTTTGTACATATGAAAACAGTATGTGATTAGTATTAGTCTTAGTGTTGTCTCTGGTGTATTTGTTGTTGTTAGCAGCAGTTCTTTTTTTTTTTTTTTAAGTTTGACAGAATTTTAAAAGTGGTTTGGCTATCTGTTACATAAAATGAAGGCCCTTCTAGGAACAGTTTGGTTTTACCTTGGGAGAATTTTTGATATACTCTAAAAATGTATACATATGCACCTGAAACGTATTTAAATACTTAGGTGAGGCATAATTTCTGAATATTTTAATTATTCTGACTTTATTTAACTATATATTTGTCAGACACTACTCATCTGGTCCCAGTGTGGGCACATTTATGTGGACATGATTTAACTTGGCATTTAATGTTAATCGTCTGTTACTTTGGCTCTCTACATTGTTTCTTTGCAGTTATTAGTAGAAATTTGAGAGAAATGGTTGTTTTGATCATGTATAAATACAAAAGCAGGTTATCTATCTATATATCTTTCTATCTATTCCAGGGTCTATCTAAAATGAACTGTTCTGGACAATATATTATATGACTTTGAACCCATACATAAGCTCTGATGACTTCTGTTGATACGTAAATTATATATCAGTTTATGATTAAAACCTAATCAGAAATAGAGTGAATAAATGGAAAATACATCTTTTTTTTCTAGAAAGATATGAAAATAATAATCTCTGGTACATTAGAAACAATCTAAGTGCTTATATTGCTAAAGCGTATTGATTTTCTGACTGTAGGATCCATCATAATTGAACAGAAGCTATCCTGTTTAATTTGTAGCAGTATTGTCGGAAGTATATAATTTAGAATTATATATTAAATGAATTTAAATAAGTCCTTTGAATTTATTTATCTGCCTCATTTGAATTAAACTGCCCTTCTGTGTGGTAATGAGAAGATACAGAATCCCTACTTAATGATGAAGAATGAT
>NW_004444174.1:566676-568363 GCF_000243295.1 Trichechus manatus latirostris
GAGTTTTGCATTTCATCATATAATCTTCAATAATAATTTATTTTCTTTTACTTCTATTACCCTCATCATCAGCATCATCATCATCATTGTCATTATTATTAAAGTACAAATTCATTGTTGTTTAGCTATTAGTAACACATGTATATTTAAATAAAATCTATTTTATGAATTTCCTACTTTTATTTTTTGGCAAAGGAAAAGATCTGGGATAGCAATAAATACTCAAAAGTAAGGGTAAGTGGGAGGCACTTTGACTGATTAAATTAAATTTGTATAGCTCCTTAGAGGATAGATTCTAGTTTTGATTTTTCTAGGTGTGACTTTTTCTCCTGCCATGGGAATCAGGAAATTCAAGTTTTACTCCCAAGGCTCTCAGTCTAACTACAACTATAAAATAAGAAGTTTAGACTTAGTGAACTTTAGGTTTCCATGTTGTTCAGGTATCTATGATTCCCAAGCTGTTCTATTTTAATGTTATTAAACAGCTCAGATTGCAGAAACACTCAGCATATCTGAACAGCAAAATGCCAAGATCAGAAGGTAAACTACTTGAACAGTTTATAAGACTATGAACAGGAAAAAAGTTGCAGATACTCTCTACTTTAGTCAGTACATTTGGGAAATCTCACACTATTCTATGATCTTGGTGTTGCCAATCACCTATGTAGGGCTCATGGAATTTGCCAAAGGACTGGATGGATCTTCACCCAAAGGAGGTGGTCCTTCTTGTATATAAGACATACTACATTAATCACCATTCAATTTCAATTAAGTATAAAACAAACAAACAAAAAAACCCCTTTGCCATCGAGTCAATTTGACTCATAGTGACCCTATAGGACAGAGTAGAAACTGCCCCTTAGGGTTTCCAAGGAGCGTCTGGTGTATTTGAACTGCTGACCTTTTGGTTAGCAGCCAAACTCTAAACCACTACGCCACCAGGGTTTCCAATTGAGAATAAGAAGTGTTTATTAACAATCTACTGTAAAATTTGAAAAAAGAAAAATCAAATGATGAGTCAGAAAGAGTAAAGTTAGGTGCAGGTGGTCCCCAAAATAGCCTCATGGAATAATATTCATTTGGTGAATATACCCCAGTTTAGAATATAATCTACAGAAAATAGTCTCAAAATCTGATTTGGTCTGCACACTGAGAACAGATATCTCTTTGGAGAGTAGAAATCATATAAACCAAACTCACGAGAATGATTTCAATTTATGAGCATGTCCCATGACCAATGCTATTTACATCTAGGCAAATACATATAGGAAGCTAATTCAAAATCAGAAGATTATACGGGGCTTAAACAGGATAATGAAATATTCTGTTCCATTCCTTGCTTATAAATGAACTGGCTGTATAAATGGAATTTGCAAAGTCCTTTCGCTGAATCTTTTGCACCCACTTCAGAAATAGGATGGACTTGTCACCAGGGCCATGTTTCTCAAAACAATACTTTGCTTAAAGCTTATTCATGGCAAAGTAGCGCTTAAGACAGTTGCTCATCATAGTGCTTAAAAATTCAGATTATCTAATAGAATTTTGGCTAACTAAACTCATCCTTGGATCCCTGGTAGCTTAGTGGTTAAGACTTCGGCTGCCAACCAAAAGTAGACCAGAGTAGAACTGCCCCATAGGGTTACCAAGGAGTGGCTGGTGAATTCAACTACTGACCATTTTATTAGCA
>NW_004444174.1:569115-576400 GCF_000243295.1 Trichechus manatus latirostris
TTTCCAACTCATAGTAACTCTACGTACAACAGAAAGAAACACTGCCTGGTCCTGGGCCATCCTCACAATTGTTGTTATGCTTCAATATTCTTCGCTAACACAATAATTCAAAGGCATCGGTTCTTCTTCGGTCTTCCTTATTCATTGTCCAGATTTCACTTGAATATGGGCTATTGAAAATACCATGGCTTGGGCCAGGTGCCCCTTAGTCCTCATAGTGACATCTTTGTGTTATAAGTGTTTGCTTAGTTTCCTCCAGCTGCCATAGCAAATAACCACAAAGTGGGTGGTTTGTAAGAAGATAAATGTCTTGTGTCATAGTTCTGGAGGCTAAACCCAAAAAAACAAACCAAACCCATTGCCATTGAGTATGTTCTGACTCACAGCGACCCCATGTGTTACACAGTAAAACTGCTCTATAGGGATATTTTTGGCTGAAATCTTAATGGAGGCATTCCTGGATGGCGCAAACGGTTATGTGCTCAACAAAGGTTGGGTTTTGAAATTGCCCAGAGGCACTTTGGAAGACAGGCCTGGTCATCTGCTTCTGAAAGTTCTCAACCTTGAAAACCCTATGAAGCAGTTCTACTCTGCACATATTGGGTCATCATGAGTCAGAATTGTACTGATGGCAACTAACGACAACAGCAACAATCTTAATGGGAGCAGATCACCAGGCCTTTATTCCATGGTACTGCTGGGTGGAAGTGGACAACCAACCTTTAGGTTAATAGTTGAGCACAAACTGTCTATGCCACGTACAGACCTTTTCTGGAGCCTAGTAGTCTGAATTCAAGATGTCAGTAGGGCCATACTCTTTCTAAAAGACCAAGGAGAAAATTATCTTGGGTTTCTCACAGTTTCTGGTAGCACCAAGTGTTCATTGACTTGCAGCTACAGCATAAGTCCATTATCACAAGGCTATTTTTCCTTTGTCTGTCTGTGTCTCTTCTCCTTTTAGGATACCACTTATATTCGATTAGTACCCACCCCCCACTCTGGTATGACCTCATACTAACTAATCACTTATTCAAAGATGTATCAGAACAATGTCACATTCACAAGTACCAGGGGATACGTATGGAAACATAAATTTTTAGGAGACACAATTCAATCCATAACAGTGTTTTACAAGAGAATCTTATTTTTTCTCTATCTATATACCAAACCAATTATTTTCAGCAAAGAGATTAACCTGTGTTCCCAAGGCTGAAGAAATAATGCGTATCAGAGCTGCAAATTACTTCTTAGTCAACCTGACACCAAAATGGTCAGAACTAACCATATACTGACATATTTTTAACAATACTTTTAATAGACTTCTGAGTTTGGTCTCTAATTTTGCAGCTCATTCATTCATTTAAAAAATATTTATTAAACACTAGCTTGTGACAGACACAATTCTTAACTAGAGAAAAATAAACAAGAAAAGAATCATTTTTCCTCATTAAGTTTATCAGTCTATCAATCAACCACTTAATGTCCAATTGTCAGATAGTGATAAATGATATGGAAAAAAAAAGCAGAGTGAAGTAGACACTGTGATGCACCTCCCGGTCCTCAACTGTTAGTAGTGCTATAAGCAGAACGTCTTTAGCTGTCAGTCCCTTCAGGGATTACCTCAGCTGCAGAGTGCTGTAGGTAGCTGGAAAGATAGGAAATAAAGGGATTTTTGTTTATTATTATTATTAAATAATCCTGTCAAGGAGGGAGGCTGATGGTGTGATAAAGAAAGACGTGTGATTGGAGAAGGAAATTCTATGACTAGAAAGAGTTTACAAAACGCAAGTCATAGGCAGAGGTTTGCTCTTAGATAAGAGTGTGCAGGGCTCACAGCCAGAGTGCTCCTTGGAAGACACAATCCCAAGACTTCCTCTCAGGTACTTTGGACATGTTATCAGGAGGGACCAATCCCAGGAGAAGGACATCATGCTTGGTAAATTAGATGATCAGCAGAAAAGAGGAAGACCCTCAAGATGGATTGACACAGTGGCTGCAACAATGGGCTCAAACACAACAATGATTGTGAGGATGGCGCGGGACACGGCAATGTTTCATTCTGTTTTACACAGGGTCACTGTGAGTCGGAACCAACTTGACAGCACCTAACAACTGCAACAACAGGGCCCATTGGCTCCAACAAGAAGAAAGGGAGCATGTGGGTGCAGATGAAGAAGTTAGGCTAATGATTTGGTGTGGTGAGGACATGGAGACATATTCCTGTTTTATTTTTATTTTTTCTTTTCCCAATCACAGTAGAACCAAGGCATCAGAGAATAAGGAAAGTAAACTCACTGCCACCGAGTAGATTCCAACTCACAGCAACTCTATAGGAGGACAGAGTAGAACTGCATCATAGCATTTCAAAGGAGCCCCTGGTAGATTCAAACTGCCAACATTTTAGTTAGCAGCCCTAGCTCTTAACCACTACGCCACCAGGGTTTCCAAGGAAAGGAAAGAAGGGTTTATATATTCGAGGAGAAGAGACTGTGTGAAAAAGTCTTTCAGGTAACGGCACAGTGAGTTTACTAGGGGAATGAGATAGGATTTATGGGGAGAGCTATAGTCTCACCACTTGTCTGTGAGCATGGAATTAACAACATGAAGTAAACTAGCATTTAAAAAAAAACATTGTCCTCGATTCCAAGTCATAGTGACCCTGTAGGACAGAGTAGAACTACCACATAGGGTTTCCAAGGCTGTAACTCTTTATGGAAGCAGACTGCCACATCTTTCTCCCGCAGAGCGGCTGGTGGGTTCCAACCGCCAACCTTTCGGTTAGCAGGTGAGTTTAACCAATGCTCCACCGGGGGTCCTTAAATTAGCATAAAACCAAAACCAAACCTGTTACCATGGAGTCGATTCCGACTCATAGCCACGCTATAGGACAGAGTAGAACTGCCCCATAGGGTTTCCAAGGAGCGGATGGTGGATTCAAACTGCTAGCCTTTTGCTTAACAGCCAAGCTCTTAACCACTGCACCACCAGGGCTCCGTTCAACTTGCCAGAAGCAGGCAGAGTATAGCTAGATATTTGGGTTTAACATGGGTTGGGTTTTTGACAGGAGAGTAGGACAAGTATATTTAGTGGGGATGGGACGTCGTGGTTAAAATGATGGACGATGAAATTTAAGGTAAGCAAGTATTGAGGTTAAGCTGTGACTGTGAAAAGTTAAGAATTTCTGGCAAATTTCCTGGGACCTGCCTTCTGGTTTGGAAACTAAAAAAAAAAATAATAATAAATAGCTTTTACTTGATCTTGTCTCTGTTCCAGGGTTCTAAGTATTTTTTTCAAAATTTTAAATTAATTGAACCCCACAACAACCCTTTGAGGTATTCTTATGTCAATTTTATACATAGAGAAACTGAGGCACAGGAATATCATGCAAGTTACCTTAAGTCACACAGATAGCAGTGCTAGAGTCAAGCTTCAAACCCAACACTTTCCAGAACCCACTTTCTTAAACTTCACACTGTTCTTCCAATACAGCGTAATATCCTGCCACTTTATAAGGTTCAGCTTTCAAAGGAAAATTGGAACGAGCTAAGTTGTTAGAGACGTATAATAAGGGGAATTGGATAAATGTCAGTGTTTTAAATGTGGGAGGTGGTGATAGTGAATTTTAGGCATGCTGATTCTTCCTAATCACTCCTAAAATTGTAGCTAGAGAGAAAAGTAGATTTAAGTTAAGAATTTTAACTGAGTTACTATGTTATGAAATATATTTGCTAAATCTTTCTCCTTGAAGACCATGGGCTGTGGACTCATACTATGTGGTGTGTGTGAGTGCACTGTGCACTTATTAGTTCAATATTGAGCTTAGACATTTCAGAATTTACTGAAATGGAAGCATAGTATTTCAGGTTGTAATATGACAAGTAACCTTTCTTCTAGTTTGGGCTCCCACGTCTAGTTGTCATTGTAGTTACTGATGAAGAGAGCTTGAATTGCCCATGTTCAATTACGAAAATTCATAGCTACAGCCAAACATATTTACTCACTAGTGAAACATACTTACCCACTAGTCAAAGTTTCCAGATTGCTTTTAAAAATGTTGTTGTTGTGTGACATCCAGCCAATCTTGTTTAATGATTCAGAAAATCAAATAAATAAATAATACATAATATTCCTCAGTCCTAATCTCTTCTAGCAGGAAGTCTTAAAATAAGAGAGCTCTTCAGTGAAATAAATAATACATAATATATAAATTATCCACTAACTACTTGAAATTTATATTATGGGTCAAACAAAGACAATTTCTTGACCTGCACTAAGCACATTCCAAAAGCTTCCTAAAATATAAGAATTTGAATCATAAATATTGGGCAAAACATTTTGTCCTTTTACGATCACTTTTCATGAGTTTGTGCTTTAAGGCTTCCTTTCATTACTTCTATAAGAGATCAACTGATGTCTATTAAAGAATACTGACATTAGAAAGATATCTGTGCTCTAAGTTAACTATTTCTGCAATCTTGGAAATTTATCATTCAAATATTTATACTGCAGGCAACTTACTTTAAAACTACAACAACAAATCCTTTGCTGTCGAGTCAAATCCCACAAGGCACTGAAAATTCAAAGAACTGTAAAGACCAGAAGTTTCCCCCAATGAATTTATTGTATAGTGGGTCAATCTCTTCAGCTTCTTTCTTAAACAAATTATCTCTTCTCTCTGAGCCTCAATCCAGAATTTTGTTAAGATTAAACGAAATAGTGCATTTAAAATACAGATCAGGTTTCATACCATTTACTAAATGCTGGTTCCATCTATATCATGATAAACAGAGAAAAGACTGAAGTTGTCAAGGATTTCATTTTACTTGGATCCACAATCAATGCCCATGGCAACAGCAGTCGAGAAATCAAAGGACACATTGCACTGGGCAAATCTGCTGCAAAAGACGTCCTTAAGGCGTTGAAAAGCAAAAACGTTACCTTGAAGTCTAAGGTGCGCCTAACCCAAGCCATGGTGTTTTCAATCGCCTCATATGCATGCAAAAGCTGGACAATGAATAAGGAAGACCAAAGATGAATTGATGCCTTTGAATTGAATTGTGGTATTGGTGAAGAATATTGACTATGCCATGGGCTACCGAAAGAAGAAACAAATCTGTCTTGGAAGAAGAACAACCAGAATGCTCCTTAGAAGTGAGGATGGTGAGACTACGTCTCACATACTTTGGACATATAATCAGGAGGTACCAGTCCCTGGAAAAGGACATCATGCTTGGTAAAGTAGAGGGTCAGTGAAAAAGGAGAAGACCCTCAATGTGATGGATTGATACAGTGGCTGCAGCAATGGGCTTAAGCATAACAACAATTGTGAGAATGGCGCAGGACCAGGCAGTGTTTCGTTCTGTTGTACTCCACTGGACAGCACCTAACAACAACAACAACAGTTCCATCTATTGCCAGGTTTTACCCATACTAAAATTTAAAATTAAAAAAGAAACACTCCTATATGTACTTGCTCATACAATAAAGACTGTTTATGAATCATTAGAACTCTATTTGCAATAACTATTTTTTTATTTCGATTTACATACATAAACATGCACCTACACTAAGACTTAAATTAGCAAATCTTAAATTCATGTTTACAGATCTGAAATTTGAGCAACTTTCCCTAATTTCCCTTTGTGAATCCTCGCATTATAAACCATATCACATTTGCATGTTGATGGTACGCTCAAGGTGAAGTGGATTAATGGAATTGACAGTGAAAGCTGCCTAGATTTCAAGAACCATCTTTCTTCAGTGAACTTCCACTTTCCAGGTTCTAAAACTCACCTGTGAAAGCTCAGAAAACTGTATTTTGCCTCCCTTCTAAGGAGGAATCAATCTTTTATGCTTGAGCTTACATTAACCTCTTTAAAATTTTATATGTCAGAATCCCAATGTATTAATCTATAATAAAAACGATAATTGTTAAATGGACTAGAATATGCCTGCATCATTCTCAGCAGCCATTAGGTGGACAGAAAACCACAAGATGATTGTCGATTTCTTTGCTTGTCTCACTAGGCTATAGACTTCTTTATGAAATCAATCATTTCTATTTATCTTTTTTGCCCCTAGCAACTAACACAGTGCTCAATAAGAATAGAAGTCTTTGACGAATGGATGAGTGAGTGAATGAATTTTTATGACATTATCTTAAATAAATGACAATTTAAGTAATTGAGTTGTCAGGGCACAATGTAGAAAAGCTTTCAATATAAATGTTCTATGCAAAAAGGAAAATTGTGTATTCCACTAAGACTGAAAATATCATAACCTGATAAGTAATTGACATAAGAGAAATGCCTCTTTAAATCAAGATGTATAACTTACACCTTTCCTGAGATACAGTGTGTTGTTTTGTTTTGTTTTAATCACATCCATGGCAATGTAGTCTGGACATGATTATTATAGAGGCTATTACTGCTGAATTCACAGTGAAATCTAAATTAAAAGAAAAAGATGATACTTGTATACTGCATGGATAATAAATACAGTATCTGCACATGAAGAGAACCACATATATGACAGAAATTTCTAAGTAGCATATATTTTCTTCTTCATTATAAATAGGTCCGTTCTCATAATTTTTATTTAAATAAGTTACTTAGGAGGTTTTAAAATAAATCACCAACATCTTAGAAACAGAATGCACAACAGTCCCGTGAGCATGATATGTCACGCACCAGAAAAGCAGTACTTGGAATATGTGTGACAAATTTTCTTTTCCTCCCTCTTGGATTCAGCAGCTCTAAATTCACAGCAATAGAAAGATGAAATGAAAAGAAACACAATATAAAATCCTAAAATTCATAAATTACATAATGGTTTTCCTACCACATTCGGTAATTTCAATTTTATCCTGGCTCCAAGTGCATGGTTATGAATTTGCCTTCAGAGCACCGTAACAATGAATGCAACTTTTCTTCTACACCTGAAAAATAAGGTAAGCTAATTGCTAGTATGTCCCTAAGCCATTGTTTATTTAGAGGATAAGTTATTTCAAGAGTTTGCTTTTTAAAGATGCAGTCTTGCCTAAGAAACTATGTAACCATATGGCAAAGATATATGCTCCAAGTATATTTTTTGTGCATTGAACACAGAACAATTACACATTATTCCTGAAGCTCAGTCAAAAAGGCCAACAGTTCTGGGATACCTCTCTGGCTCCAACAACTCCATGGATGTGGGTCCTGGGGAAAGTTTCTTAATTTTTCTTAGCCCCATTCTCCTTACTTGTAAAGTGAGAATACTCATATCTTTATAAACTATGAAGATTGTA
>NW_004444174.1:578118-580401 GCF_000243295.1 Trichechus manatus latirostris
GTAAGGTACTGATAATGTATGATACAACTACAAGTAGGTAATGTGATGGAAGTGGTGAGTCAACAGGCTTGCTGAGCCATTGCATGTGGGTTTGAGGTAAGGTAGGTTGAGGCATAAAGCATGAGTCTTGTATATTTGGCCATAGCTTGTATGAGGATCGTAGTGTCATTTACCAAAATGGGGAGAACTCTAGGAATATTTCTTGTTTGTTTTAATTTTATGTGGGATGGAAATTAAGGGTTCTTCTTTGTATATTTGAGATTCTTGTTAGAGATATCCAAAGAGAAATCATTTTTTCTGTAGTATAAGCAAATCTGGAACTCAGGGGAGTTCAGAACTAGTGATATAAATTTGATTGTCATCAGCAAACATTTGGCATTAAAAACCATGTGACTAGAAGCTATTTCCTGGTAGAGAGTATAAAGACAGAAGAAGAGGTCCAACACTGGGGCCATCAATATTAGAAGTCAGGAAGAAGAGCACCAATATTCTTCTGTTTAACAGTCCTAATCCTTTTATTTTCTTAAGCATGAAGAAAAGTTTCTTTAAAATTAATATGGTTAAATAAATAACTGCATTAGTATTATACCTTACTTAGTATTTTTAATTTTGACCAACGTGTACCTCAGTTATTTAATCTCAATAAATAAATTTTATATGAAACTCGTTAGCTCATTGCACCACTGTATGTTATAGAAAATTATTTGAGAATATTTATTCTTTAATTTCTTTTAAATACTGAGAAAATGTTACATTAAATTTCAGTATTCTTTAGTAGATTCTCTGCAAATGAAAGATGTTGATTCCTTTTAAAAATTGCACATTGTTTCGAAAGACTTGTATTATCAGTGATTTTAAAATCTGTTATGCTGAATGGCATGTTATGATGAGGATTTTACCTCACTCCCTGACTTCTTGGCTAAGTGGAAAAATAAACCTAAAAAGAGTATCTGAAATAGCCATTGTGTACAAGGCTCTATATTCACTGATTTTTACAAAGGAAGTGAAAGATGTAGTTGGTACTAACTCCCACCTTGCCAATTTGCAGTCTAGTAACTATCAAAAGATTGATGACTGAAAAGAGGAATGACTGGAATTTCTGAAACTGATGAGGGGTGGGGATAATTAATATGAAAAATTTATAGAAATAGAAGATAACTGTTTTTTATTTAAGAAGGCCTTAATGTGTTACCACATGGTTTCTAAAATAAGAAATTATGTAATTAACTAATGTTTGAAAAAAAGTTACTAAGTTCATATAGTATTTTTTTTTAAGAGGACAGGTACTTCCTCACATACTGTGTATTCTTCAGCTCTCTGTAATCTGACTGAAACAACCCCTTCACTGTCCTACACAATGACACTCCTGACTACACACCATCTGGAACCACTCTCCTAATTGGAGTTTATCTGGCTTTTTTTGTTTTTTTTTTTCCTCTTACTTTTCTAGTTATTTCTTCTCCATCTTCTTCCAGGGCCCTATTCCTTCACTTGCCTCATAGATATTTATTCTTCAGAGAGTTTTTTTTCTTGAACCTCAATCTCTGTGTTCAGTCTTATGGAACCATAGTTTTAAATGTTCTATAAACTTATTAATCCACATTTACATGTTCTGCCTTGATCTCTTTTGGGTTCAAATCCATTTTTTGAACATATGGAATATGCTTCATTCACTGACTCATGGTCACCACTTCAACACTGAGAAGTTGAAAATGGCAGTTACCTTCTTCACTCTCCTAACTGTACTCCTACACTCCATGACTCAGTGATTGTAAATATCAAATCCATCTACACAGATTCTCTATCAGTATATCTAGTTATTTATTATTCTTAATATTGCAGTGACCTGATTGCCTGTCACCAGTCAAGATATGTTATCCTGTATTCCTTTCCTTAAAATCCATTAATAGTGTATATTCTAAACTCATTGCCTTCGAGCTGATTCTGACTCACAGAGACCCTGTAGGTCAGAGTAGAACTATCCCATAGGGTTTCCAAGGACCAGCTGGTGGATTCAAACTGCCGACCTTTTGGGCAGCAGCCAGTGCTTAACCACCGCGCCACTAGGGCCCTAGCATATATTGCTAACGGATAATTTAAGTTTTAATGTTTCTGTAATGAATGTGGAATGTGGATTAGGTGTGTGTGTCTGTGTGTGTGTTTGGTTTGTGCATTAAGATTTTTCACTGCCTTCCTATTGTCGTTAGAGTAAAAATCTAATAATCTTAACAGAGTATACAAGTTCTTCCATAATCTGACTCCAAGCTAATTATTTAAAACTCT
>NW_004444174.1:594465-595624 GCF_000243295.1 Trichechus manatus latirostris
CCAGACACGAGTGCTTATCTATAGCTGCTTGAGTGCTGCTTTTCACTGGTTCTGGATGGCTGAGTAGACTCTACCACTGGGCCTCTCCTTATACGGAAATTGCCTCCCGAGCACCACTGTCCTCCTCACTATGCACAGGAACTAATCTGGTCTGAAGGGCTCAGGATTCGCCGGGTCAGGTCTGGCAATGCCTCACTGCTTCTGAACTGTCTCTCCCTCCCCCTGCCACTCAGTCTGATTCTTCAACTTTGCCGTTGATGTTCAGGGCTCCTAGATTGTCATATACAATCTATTCACTTGTTTTTTTGGGGTCTTTGTTGTAAGAGGGACCACAGGAAACATCTGATTACTCTGCCATCCTGGCCCCACCTCCCTTACTGGCTCTTATAATGGTAGAAAAATATATTTCAGAGTTAAAAGTACTTTAGAGATCATCTAATACTGTGCTCCGCATATTAAAAAAAAAAAAACCTTCTGTTTTTCAGAAATATCAGTGGCTAGGTCCTACTTTAGACCAATAAAATCAGAATCTCCTGGAGTGAAGCTTGAGCACAGATATTTGTAAATAGCCCCTGAGTGATTCATATATGCATCTGGGGTTGAGAACCCTTAGACTGTGACAGTGCCCTCATTTTACAGTTGAGAAAACTGAGAACCTTTACGTGTAATCTTTAGAAGTCTTGGTCATCTGGTTTCCTGACCCAGAGTTACTGAGAGGAATCAGAGCAGAAGACTGTTAGAGGCAAGCATGATGACTGCAGACATGACAACTGGCAGCTTGACTGGTTAGGCATCACCACAGGGTATGATAATGGATGTTCATGATGGAGGTTTCGAGTCTTCAAAATAAGAGTAAATTCCCTTTAGTGTCCTCTTTTTAAGAAGGTAGAGACTTGTTAACAGGCTTCCAGAAGATTTCTATCAAAAAATGAGTAAAATAAATGTTTCCTTGGAACCCAAAAGGCGATTTCCACTTTTGGAAAATTCCCCAATGGTGCCAGATAAAAATGGCATCAGCAGATTATACTGTAGCATGATTTGGTGGGAGTCCTCTCTGGTCTAGTGGGAAAAGACGTAGACTAGCATTCGAAATCTGTATTCTAATTCTGACTATGGTGTGTTTTTGCAGCACAATCTGAAGATAATACTTAGTCTTTCT
>NW_004444174.1:596923-598772 GCF_000243295.1 Trichechus manatus latirostris
TTCTCTTGTCGTACCCTCTAAAGATGAAATATTCTTGTATATTTTAAAATAAGATCTATTTTTCAGTTTGAAATAAGAAACACAATTAGCAAACTACTGTTATATTGAAATTTGAAGAGACATTAAAATTCATCTAAAGAAGTTTATCTGGATCATCTAATTTAGCATACTACCCAAAATTATTTGAGTGTGCATGTGTGATTTTGCTTACTCAAAGGATTTTGTGAGAATGAAGAAATAATATATAATTTTTTTTCTGATAACGAAGAAAACCAAACAACTCTATAAGGCTTACTTTGTGTCAGTTCCTTTTCTAAATATTTTTCATAGTTAAACTCATAACAACCCTATGGAAAGTCCCCATTTGATATATGAATAAACTGAGGCATAGAGTTTAGTCAACTTTTCTAAAGCCAAATAGCTAATAAGTGGCAGAACTGGGATTCGTACCCAAGAAGTCAGTTTCTAGAGACCATTCCCTTAACCACTGCACATACTGGATTGTACATGTAAATGCTCACTTTAAAATTAGATAAGGTAGTTACCATTTTGACAGTAAAGCCTGAAATTCAAGTAACTACCATATGATGAAGTGTACATCTGGCTGTATATTTAGAAATATATTAGATCTATATGTGTTGTGTAGAAAAAATAGACTTGGAAACCCTATGGAGCAGTTCTAGTCTGCACACGTGGGGTTGCCATGAGTCAGCTCAACTTGATGGCAACTAAAAACAACAATTATTTAAAATATTCTTCAAGTCTCTAAAATAGCTTTATAATACTACTTGGAGATTTAATAAAATAGAATTAGTCTTAGGCACAATCTGTCAGAGCTATTTAAGCTCTTTTATTTATCACTAAATTAAGCCATACATTTTTGTGTCCAAAGAATTGAATTAGAATACTACAAGTTGCTGATGCCATTGATTCTGGAAATAAAGTTTTGACTAGTAAAACCCCTGAAAAAACAAACATCTCAGCTTCTGCATATTTCCAACACAGGGAAGCATAATCATTTAATGGATAGGTTTTATTTTTCCATACCATAGGTCAGCAAGCTACAGCCTTTGGGCCAAAGCTGGCCTGTGCCTATTTTGGTGTAGCCTGTGAAATATTTTTGCATGGCTTCTGATGCTTGAAAAAGTAAGAAGTATAAAATTTTACTCATGTAAAAATTCAAATTTCAGTCTTGATAAACTTTTATTAGAACACAGCATATTCATTTGTTTACATACTGCCTATGGCTACTGTCTTAGTCATCTAGTGCTGCTATAACAGAAATACCACAGGTATATGGCTTTTAACAAAGAGAAATATATTCTCTCACAGTCTAGTAGGCTACAAGTCCAAATTCAAGGCATCAGCTCCAGAGGAAGTTTTCCTCTCTCTGTTGGCTCTGGAGAAAGGTCCTTGTGATGCATCAGTCTTCCCTTGGGCTGGGAGCATCTCAGCACAGGAACCTCAGGTCCAAAGGACTCACTGTGCTCCCGGCGCTGCTTTCTTGGTGGTATGAGGTCCCCATGTGTCTCTGCTTGCTTCTCTCTTTTATATCTCAAAAGGGATTGGCTTAAGACACTACCTAATCTTGAAGACCTCATCACTATAATTGTCACTAATCCATCTTATTATATTATAGGGATAGAGTTTACAACACGTAAGGAAATCACATCAGGTTACAAAATGGTACACAATCATACAGTATTGGGAATCATGACCCAGCCAAATTGACAGATATTTTAGGGGGACACAGTTCAATCCATGCCAGCTACTTTATCACTGCAACAGATCTGAGTAGTAATAAGAGAGATCAAATGACCTGCAAGGCCTAAAATACTTACCATCTGAG
>NW_004444174.1:599055-605673 GCF_000243295.1 Trichechus manatus latirostris
TGCTAGCTCTTACCCCTGATTTTATTCTTAGTTCTTAAGTAAACTCCTTTTCCTCTTAAATGTTTTACTTTATATTTTACAACAGCATTTCCACTGTGTGTATTTTGTACACTGTACTTAAATGGCCTGATCTCTTTTGTACTAGGGAAGTTTAATAAAATACAAGAAATAGACATTAAGCAGTGGTATAGAGCAATTTCCACATGTTCCATAATCAAAATGTTTCTCAAATGCATGCATCGCATATCCGTTTAACACTTGGTAACCAATCATTCCACACAAGTCTCTGTTGATTCTGATGCAGCTATGTCTGGCAGGAGAAATGTTGAGGTCCACTCTGTAAATGTGAATTTGAATAAAGATAACATATTTTCAGGGACTGTATATTTACAAACATGATCTAGTAAATGTGTATTGGACTGATAAATGTTCACCCAATAGTTTAGGGGAAAAGCTGCTGCTTCATTGCTTAGGGACGTCTGATTCAAAGTGTGTCAGAACGACAGGTGCATATACTGAACTCATGACAGCTCAGAGATAATACTTGAAACCTTTTCCTCAGAGGTACTCTTAAGAGAACAAAGCTGCCTTCATGTTTCTAATTGCCAAAGCACTTTTAGAGAAACAAGGGAGTTCCTTGTTATGATTCTTGTTGCTTTTTATAAAACAATAATTTTGTTTGTGACTCATGTCACAGAGGATGAGAGAGTCTGTGGAAAATGAAGATTAATAACGATTCTCTGTAAACTTAGATTCTATTTTTCTGCAGTATTTCTTTTGAAAAGAGCAAGGAATGAAATGCCAGAAGACATTAAGGAAAAAGTGTTGTGGAAAAATATAATGCTTTTCCAAATGTGGCATGGCATATCAATAATATTTTAAAGCTGAATGGATTACTAGCTTGCTTCAGAAAAAGATTTATCTGGTTGTGGATTTAACAAAGATCCGCTTCTAGTTATGAGGCTTTTTGTGAATACATATTATTATATCACATTTAAGTGAGTTCTTTTAATGTAAATGACAATGCGATCTTAGTGCTATGAAACAGAATTAGGCTAATGGAGCCAACAGCAGGTCTCAGTAGAATAGCTAAAAATGGGAGGTTTGTATCTGGCTGTGATTTTACAGACAGCTTTAGAGGCCTTTTTGATGTACAGCGCCTTGGTGACATTGTCTGCCGAAACAGAAGCAAAATGTGAGGAAGAATGCCCGTTTATTTTTTGTTTGTTTGTTTTTTTAATGCATGAATCCAAAATTGCCTCAAGCTTGTTTTAAGAGTTACAGTTTTGATTATCACTTTTCTAGTTTCCTTGGTCAAGTAAAAGAATGCTGCTTTGTACAATATGACTCTAAAAATGTACTTGTTTCCTTAAATTGTAAGACTGCAAGATAACGGAAATAACCAGAGATACAAAGTGTTATTGTTCTGATATTTTATTTGCTTTTTGGAACTACTTCAGTAGTTTCTTTTTAAATAAAGACACAAACAAAAATAGGTTCAACTTTAGACAATATAATTAGTCATCTCCAATTTTGCCTACAGAAAATGATAAGTTCCTTGAACATCACTCTTTTTGACAGTCTCTATCCTGTCTCCACCATGATTCCCAACAGAAAAATCGAGGTTGCATAAAATTTTTAACATAGCCACTTCCCTATAATGGGTTACAAGTTGTCCCAGTATTATCCAAGAACCAGTTGGCAAGAAATTGTAGTATAGTGGAGAACTAGATTGAATCCATCCAATCCATGGACATTTTGTCACCTCATCTGAAGCTAACCTCCCACTGACTAATGTATCCCAGAACTTAACTCAGCTTCTTGTGCTGTAGGCTGATTCCACAGCCTACATTTACTACTTGTCTCTTAATTAAATCAGTTTTGTATAGCACCTTTTTGGAAACAGTGTATCTAATTTAAAAAAAGGGGGTGCAACTTGAACTGGATAGACAAGAGGACTAGATTATTGACTAGCCTGCTACATGACTGCGTTGCTTACTCGATATGATTTACACTGCCCCAGTGATGATCCAACACGAAATGTGGAGTACTAATACACAAAAGAAGTCCCTGGATGGTACAAACAGTTCAGCACTCAACTACTGGATGAAAGGTTGGCTGTTCAAACCCACCCAGAGGTGCCTCAGAAGACAGGCCTGGAGATCTGTTTCCAAAAGGTCACAGCTTTGAAAACCCTATAAAGCAGTTCTACTCTGCACATATGGGGTCTCCATGAGTCAGTATCGACTCGACAACAACTAATAACAACAATATACAAAAAAGAGGGCAGGTAAAATAATCCTGATTTGACCAGAGGTTAGAACACAACTAATTAAATACCCTACAATATTTGATTAAAATGTGTCTGATTTTACCCACAAAATTAGTTTGTATTAATGTTAGTGTTTAGTTAAATAAAATGTCAAAGCAGAAACTTGAGGAGTTTTTTTTTTTTTTTTTCTCTATAGGAAGATAATCCTTCACACACTTTGGCTACAGATTGTTAATGTTTTGAATGATAATAAATGTAATGTCTTATTGGTTAATAACTTGCCCAGTTATTAGGTGCTTTTTTGTTCCTTTAACCTTTTCTCCTTTCAGGCAGAAATCAATATTTGGAAATCAAATTGCCCTTGTGGGGTCAGAAAAAATATCAATGTAACAGTCTTAACTAAAATATTCTAAATGGATCTGATAATTCCCAGAGCACTTAAGAGGATTTACTTAAGAAGTGATTCTTTCATGGCACTAAATTAAAACATTAACTTTTGAGACAAAGAATAATATCTATTAGCTTGCTAGCAGAATTGTCGTCTTCGTAATATCATTTATTCTGTTCAAAATCTGGTACAAACAAAATAATAAACTCAGTTTTTTTGTTGTTTTTTTTTTTACAATGTCCATAGGCACAAATATTGAACTTTCAAGTTATTTCTTTTAAGCTTTCAAACTCAATATTTAAATAATGAAAAGACAGAGGGAGGATAGAAAAAAGAAAGAAAGAAAAGAGAAGAAGGGAAAAGTTAGGGGGAGGGAAGGAAGAAGGCGAGAAGAGATAAAAGTAAGAGAGAAGTATGGAGAGAGGAAACAAAAAGGAAAATAAAGGCATCGTTACCAGATGCTACCTCTGGGTAGCTGTAGAAGTAGTTCTTCAAAGCACAAAGAATATTGACTGTGCAAAGCCAAATAATAATTTGTTTTTCAGAATTCAAACAGTTTTTTGTTGCTGTTTGTTTTTTCACTCTAACTGAATAAATACATTTCTAAACATTTGAATGCCAAGTCCCAATAGGTAATAAGATAGAATTGACTAATGACAGCTGTGCAAAAATAAATCTGATTAAAAGAAATAAAAAAACTCAGAACATCTAACCCCTCCAAATCATTTGAACTTCAATTTTGGCAGAAACCCAGGAATTATTTGCCCACAAGCATAGAAGCTTTGAGACACCAAATTAAGTTGCATACTTTTTAATTCACCACACGTTTTCACTCAAAAAAACTAAGCACCTTAGTTTGCCATTTCAGAAGTAAGTAGTATTTGGAAATACTATCACACATGCTAATGAACAAAAATAATCCTTTTAGGTAGTACTTCTTAAAGCCCCGTTTTACTCTTTCCCCATCTGTGACTATGCCATTTCTCTTCTCCAGTTTTCCATTGGATGTCCTTATAGATAAGAATAGTGTATTAAAATTCATAGTTAAGGGTCCAGGTGGAAAAATCAATAGGACACATTTTCCAAGTATAAATCAATAATACTTAAAACAGCTTTTCTTACCTTAGAGGCAAATTTTATTATGGTAAATGACTAAATTCCACATGTGCTATGACCCTGTCATGTCTGACTTACCAAGTCCCATTACTTTTATATGAATTATCATGTGATAATTAATTCTGACAACCCCAGTTATTGAATAAGAATTCACTTATGTGAAAGACAGATGAATGATGTAGTCAGCATGAAAATTATTTTAACTGTAATTATCAGATAAGTATTGTATTTTATTAATGACTACAACATAATTCAAAGGGAAACTGAACTTTCTAGAAAGAGCAGCAGTGTTCATTTTTCAAACCAATTAATGAAGTTAATTGCTTGTCTATGACTTCTCAAAATCTTGTTAGTGATCTAGTTCAGTTTATGACTAGGATGAATGCTGATTCAGACCAGTATTAACTCAGTAGCTAGAAGTATAACAACAAAAATGAGAGTACCATTCATTCTACCACACACTATGCTGGATGTTTAATATGTGTTATTTCTAATCTTCAAAATAGTCCTGGAAGTTGCATACTATCCCCATTTACATATTAGAAGCCTGAAGATCTGAGATATTAAGAAAAAAACCATAAATTGTAAAGAGCAAAGTTGAGATTCAAACCCACAATTTTATGATATCAAAACTCCTTTTTTCATTCTGAATTGCAAATATTCCAAAAAATGATTTATTAAATAATGGAAGAAGTATGAGCTAAGGATTGAGAATGCACTCCGGTTATTGCCTCAATCTTTCTTAAAAAGAAATTATTATTCAGTTCATTGAGAAATTAATATATAATATACAAATATGAATTTTCCACAAGAAGTTATGTCAATATTTTTTGCTAGTTTTTTTTTCATTCGTTATGTTTTAATGTTTCTTTGTCACAAAATATAATTTTGTGGTGATGCTTAATATACAGTAATGACTATAGGATGCACAAGTAAATCACCTGTTTCTCTGACATTCTGAGAATTTGGGGGCTTCTGGAAGCCTTGAACTCATTGATGGCTGGGTCTTAGCAGGTCACTGGAGATCTTCATATCCCCCTGACTTGAAAAGAAGACTAAAGTAAAAGAATTTTATATGCCTGCAGGTCATCCTTCTGGGCAATTAGGTTAGGTTGATCACTAGGTGGTAGGCTGAACACCAGAAGCCAGATATACAGAAGATATTAGTACAAGTGCATATATCCCTTTCCTGTTGATGTTTGATTTCTTCATTGTTATCCTGCCAATTTCCCATCCAAAAATGCTTCATTAATTCAGCTTGGACTACTCTCTATATCTTTAGTGTTTATTTCATCAGCTAGTATTTTTTTTTTAATTTTCCTTTTTTTAAAATAAACTTTTTTCATGGAGGCAAGCAGACATGTATGCCATTTCCTCCTCCCATTGCTATCTCACCTTCTTCCTCTGCTACTCCATCCCAGCTATGACCTATTTTCATAGCCTGGATGGTCACTTGCAAGCTTTTAAGACCCCAAGCACTAGGCAATGAATTAGGAGGTAGAAGAGGATCACTGGAAAACAGTATTAGAACAACTGACTAAGATGTCCCTCGAAATCATGACTCTGACTCGAAACCTCGAAACCAAGAAAGGAATTCCATCAGGTGTTTGGTTGTACATAAGCAGCATCAGCAGATGCTCTTTTTTTTTTTTTTTTGGTAAAGATATGTATAACACAACATTTGCCAATTCAACATTTTTCAGATGCACAGCTTAGTGATATCAATTACACTAATAGTTGTGCAATCATTACCCTTAATCTGTGCCAAATTTCCCATCACCACAAACAGAAGCTAACTCACTATTTCCCAAACAATGACTTCCCTTCTTCGGTTTCCTCCTGCCGCTAATATCTACCAAAAACTGATCTCTATATATTTGCCCATTCTTGTCATTTTATATAAATGAGATCATACAGTATTTTCCTTCTGTGATTGACGTATTTCACTCAGCATAATATCTTCAAGGTTCATCCATGTTATAGCATATATCAGGACTTCTTTTCTGCCTCCTATGCCATGCACCCAGAAGAACTGGTTGATGCTTGGCTACCATTACTAAACTTTTTTTTGTTTTTGGTTTCCATCACTAAACATTTTGATCTAAGATCCCAAAGAAGAATCTTGACCAAAAAGGTGGGGGTTGGGGGGAGTAGAACAACATTTAAAATTCTCAATGGAATCTAGATATTCTGGAGCCATCGAGGCTGGATGAACACCCAAAAGTATTTCCCTGAGATAACTTAAACCTCCAACCAATATTATTCTCTGAAGTCTGCTTTGAATTAAATAGCTAAAAACAAAAAAACATACCTGTTGCCATCAGTCAATCCCAACCCCTAGTGAACCTATAGGACAGAGTAGAACTGCACCATAGGGTTTCCAGGGTTATAATCTTTACAGAAGCATATTGCTGTATCTCTCTCCCCAGAGAGTGACTGGTGGGTTCGAACCTTTGACCTTTCAGTTAGCAGCTGAGCACTTAACCACTGTGCCATCAGGGATCCTGAAAGAAACAATAGTTTAGCTTCATCAGTAAAGTATGTCCTCCTTGAGCATTGTGATTTTTCAAAGAATTATCTATGTGGGATCAAATTGACAACAGATTCGCGAAACATTAGTTAGATGAGAAGCTTAGAGGACAGTGAGATTATGTTAATGTGATGGAATAATAAGGAAAAGGATATCGAGAATGGTTACACAACTTCAAGTATGTAAATAATATCACTGACTAGTACCTGTAAAACTTGAAATGGTGTATTTTTTGCCGTATGTAATTTCATCAAAAAATTAAGCTAAAATAATTTTTGAAAAAAACCTTGTATTTTTCTAACTTAAAAAATT
>NW_004444174.1:606338-618477 GCF_000243295.1 Trichechus manatus latirostris
AATAGATTTCCATATACTACATAAGGCCTGACCTTGCTGAGGGAATACATGATACTAAACACCCTAACTGAAAGAAGCCAAGGGAACAAAAAGGTAGTATTAAATGTTAGTGTCCTCTAGGGTATCTCTCCTTGACAGCTTCTTTTTTATGTTCTCATTTCTTAAGGAGCCCAGGTGGCACAATGGTTGAGTGATCAACTGCTAACTGAAGTGTCAGTGGTTCAAACCCATCAGTGGCTGTGCAGAAGAAAATATCTCACAATCTGCTCCCATAAAGATTATAACCTGGGAAACCCTATGGGGCAGTTCTACTCTGTCATATTAGAGTCTCTATAAGTCGGAATCTACTTGACAGTACACAAAAACAAGAACAATATATTGTTTCTTGGTAATATCATCCAATTTCTATTACATAGCCTAGCAATTCTCTGCTGGTTATCTATAAAAAACCAAACCCATTGCCATCAAGTTGGTTCTGACTCATAGCGACCCTATAGGACAGAGGAGAACTACCCCATAGGGTTTCCAAGGAGCAGCTGGTGGATTCAAACTGCCAACATTTGGTTAGCAGCCAAGCTCTTAACCACTGCGCCACCAGGGCTTCGCTGATATCTATAGCATGTATGTAATAATTATTTTGTATAGAAAATGGCAAATCTATATCCCAGGTTGGATCTCTCTCCTGAGTGTCGGATCCTTAATGTATTTTTAAGTTAATGCGTTTATCGTTTTACTCACTTTCTTCCCCATGAATCTTCTTACTGAATATCCAAGGATCATTTCTTCCTGAATTCCACATCTCAGGCGATCAATCATCCATGGCAGAATGTGAGGGTTCCAGACTCTTTCTTCTCCAATCATTCATCCATTCTGTTATCCAATCGTCTCAATCTACTTTGTTAAAGGGTCTCCATCTATCAAAGGTATTTCACCTCATTATCCCTGGTTAACATCACCAAGGTCTCTAATGTGGTGTGTCAGTCATCATTTATTTTCCCTTAGCTCCTAATTCATCCTGCATCACTTGATCTGTGACAATGTATTTGGGCTCATTAAATTATTTTCCTTTGCCAGCTGGCATGATTTTAAGCTTTGCCAGTAGAGGGTGCTAGACAGACAGAGTTTGGCTTCTTTTTTTTTTGGTGTGCTAGCATAGAGGGCTTCTGTAGCGCTAGGCTCTGCAGTTCTCAGCCATTAGCATTTCCCTGGTACACCTCTGGGGTTGTTGGTAGCAGAGGGCCTCAGAAAGACACTGCCTAGTGATCAGCTTTCCCCTCACATTAGAGTGTGTATTTCCAACAAGCTCCACAGGTGTGGCACCACAGTGACTTCTTTGCCATCCAGTGAGTGAGAAGAGAGCCCTCCAATAAGATCCAAATCTCAGACCTGAATGAGAGGATGGGGAGGACTGGGCATTTTAGCTCAACCTTAGTTGTATTTTTATTGTTATATTTGTATTTGTGGTTACTTCTTACATCTTTAGAGTTCTTTTTACCTCTCACTAGCCTATCCCCCAATACTCCAGTCTTCTGTTATAGCTAATAGTTGGGTATGTCAAACTTGCCCTGTACAAATTACAGTGTTTCTCTTTCCTGATTGGATCCAGACGATGTGCATGGATAACTATAACAACCCAGTCCCCTGATTTCTAGTCCTTCATGCTTTGGTTCGTTTTTTCCCTTCAGCTGCAGAAACTAAATGAAGCTGATAAAATTCAGCAGCTTCTATCTCTCCTCTGGCATTTTGGGAAGAATGCCGCCTTAGCCTGAAATACCCTTCTTCCTCCCACATACCATCCATGGGACTAATAATACAACAGTCTCTGAACTAGGGATTCAACAATGAGAAAAATTAGTCTCTACTTTCATGGAGCTTACCTTTTTATGGATGAAAACACAAAAATCAAACAAAAATGTATATGTTAAGTAGCAAAAAGTGCTGCGGGGGTGGGGAATAAAATTAAGCAGGTTAAGAGGAGATGTACTTGCTGTTTCACATGGGGTAGGGTATCCCTCAGGATAAGCTAGGTTATGCTAGGGTAGCAATCAATCCTCAAATCTCAGAGGTTTACTGTAATAAAGGTTTAATTATGACTAACATATGTCACTCACAGGTCAAATGTTGCGCTTTTGTGTGTTGTCCTCCCTCTGGGGCCCAGGTTGACAGAGCAGCTTCCACCCAGAACATTACCGGGCATCCAAGCAGAGGGAACATGAGACCTGAGGAACAATGTGCAGATGCCTAAATCTTCTGCCTGTATCATTTCCCTTCACATACGATTGGCCAAGGCAAATCATATGGCCAAGACTAAAGTCAACTGGGCAAGAAAGTATAATCCTCCTGTGGGACTGAATAATTGTGAACAAAGATACAACCTAACCCAGGTGGTAAAGAAAAGCCTGTTTGAAAAAGTGACATTTGCTCTGTGAGACCTGAATACATGAAAGAAGTAAAAGAGTGAACTGTAAGAATATCCAGGAGCAGATAATTCCATAATAGGCACATAATGACTACTTTGATTCTTTTTAAGTGGAAATACTTTAAGAACACAGAAGATGATTCCCTTAATAGAAATTCTCTTGACATTAATCGCTGTGATATGTCATGCCATGTTTAGTTAGCATTTGAAGGAAATGAAACAGGCATGTCTCCTAATAATCATTATTCGAGTGAATGATGATTCAGAGACAAAAGAATAGGAACTCCCTTAAGTGCTTATCTCTCTTGAAACTTAATGAAAGCTTTGTTTTAAACAAAATATCCTAAAGTATAGTTTTTTTGTGAAACAGTTTGTCAGATCCACCTGATTTTATCACTGAGAAATTCTTTTCCAAACCCTAGTTTTTCAGTTGCTTTCATTGTAAAATAATATTCTGATAATGTAGAGACAGAAGTTGTGAATCAATATAAATTGAATTTAACAACTTATATTACACAAACATTAAACTTTGAATAAATAACTTGTTAAAAAGTATTACATCTACTAAGTAAATACACAGATATGAATATAAAACAAAAAAAAAAAAGCCCGTTGCCGTCAAGTCGATTTCCTTTAATTTTATACATATAATTAAAGTGTATTAAGCATAACATTCTGCCTTGGAAAAGCCTGGAAAGTAACATATTTAGGTTAATTAATGATCACATTTACTCACATAACCAAAACAGAATGTTAATATGTCAAATATAAGATTATATAGCCAAACTGGCCTTGTTGTTGTTGTTAGGTGCCGTCAAGTTGGTTCCGACTCACAGCGACCCTATGCACCACAGAACGAAACACTGCCCGGTCCTGCGCCACACACACGATCATTGTTATGCTTGAGCCCATCGTTGCAGCCACCGTGTCAAGCCATCTCGTTAAGGGTCTTCCTCTTTTTTGCTGACCTTCTACTTTACCAAGCATGATGTCCTTCTCCGGGGACTGGTCCCTCCTGACAATATGTCCAAAGTATGTAAGACATAGTCTCACCATCCTTGCTTCTAAGGAACATTCTGGTTGTACTTCTTCAAAGACAGATTTGTTCGTTCTTTTGGCAGTCCATGGTATATTCAATATTCTTCGCCAACACCACAATTCAAAGGCTTCCATTCTTCTTTGGTCTTCCTTATTCATTGTCTAGCTTTTGCATGCACAATGATGCGATTGAAAATACCATGGCTTGAGTCAGGTGCACCTTAGTCTTCAAGGTGACATCTTTGCTTTTCAACACTTTAAAGAGGTCTTTTGCAGCAGATTTGCCCAATGCAATGCATCTTTTGATTTCGTGATTGCTGCTTCCATCGGTGTTGATTGTGGATCTAAGTAAAATGAAATCCTTGACAACTTCAATCTTTTCTCCGTTTATCATGATGTTGCTTTTTGGTCCAGGTGTGAGGATTTTTGTTTTCTTTATGTTGAGGTGTAATCCATACTGAAGGCTGTGGTCTTTGATCTTCACCAGTAAGTGCTTCAAGTCCTCTTCACTTTCAGCAAGCAAGGTTGTGTCACCTGCATAATTGCAGGCTGTTAATAAATCTCCCTCTAATCCTGATGCCCCATTCTTTTTCATATAGTCCAGCTTCTTGGATTATTTGCTCAGTATATAGATTGAATAAGTATGGTGAAAGGATGCAACCCTGATGCACACCTTTCCTGACTTTAAACCACGCAGTATCCCCTTGTTGTGTTGGAACAACTGCCTCTTGTACAAGTTCCTAAAGAGCACAATTAAGTGTTCTGGAATTCCCATTCTTTGCAATGTTAACCATAATTTATTATGATCCGCACAATTGAATGTCTATATATATGTTTAAAAAGTATATGTATGTACGTATATTCGTATGTAGGAGCCATAGTGGCTGTAAACCCTACTCTGTCCTGTAGAGTAACTATGAGTGGAATCAACTGTATGGCAAGGAGATTTTTTAAAATTTTTATTCTAGTTATAATTGTTTTAATTTCAAGTTTCATACACTTTTTTCCCTTTTGATTAGCATTGCCAGAAGTTTATCAATTTAATAGATTTAAATAACTAAGTCTTGATTTTATTTATCAGTTTTATAGTTATCCAATTTTCTCAGCATGTAATTTCTGCTTTTACCTTCCTCCTAATTTTTCATTTAGTCTGTTTATTTGTTTTCTAAGTCCTCAAATTGAATACATGGGAATGATATCTGTGGCTCCCAGTGTCTTTCAATTACCTCTTTTGTCATAGAAATATTTTTTTCTATTGTCAAGGATTTCAGCATGAGTATAAGAAATAGCCAACAACTTCTTCTCCATTAAAACCCACTGCTGATGAGTCGATTCTGACTCATAATTAACTCACAATTTCACCTGAGTTTTATTCCATACAGATTTATTCTAGTCTTTTCCAGCTTGTTGATTTGCATACCCAGATTCCAGTTTTATTTAACCTTTGCCTTCCCTCTTTCTCCTATGATTCCTTGAAATGAGTATATGGGAGAATATAAAGGAAGTGTTTTAGCTTTTCACTACTCAGTTTCCAGTAACCAAAAGGTATCAGATGAGACTTTTCTTTGAAATCAGTTCACATGTAAAAATAATGTATACATAACTTCAGAATGCTAAAATCAATAGAGCTTATAGTATTATGAAGTTACAAACTGGTTAAAATAGAAATGTTTAAAAATATTTTCAGGTAAGCAATACCCAGTTGCTGTGGAGTTGACTCCAACTCATGGCAACCCCATACGTGACAGAGCAGATATCTGCTCCATAGGGTTTTCAATGACCGATTTTTTGGAAGTAGATAGCCAGGCCTTTGTTTCAAGGGGCCTCAGGGTGGCTGAATGCATAAGTAATTCTACATGTGATCCTAAATGTGCTCCTAAATCTTTACTAAAATGCTATCTATGTAGGAATTTGGATCTCAGACACTGAATTTGTAAAACAAAAGTACCCTTGGTTTAGATCATATTTACTTAAGTATCCAAAGATGTGCTTGTTCCATTACTCTACAAAAAAACACAAAGTATCAGTATATTCTCAACTTGCAAAGCATTTTTCACACTCAGGTGTACTCCCAAAATGTTTTCTGAAACATTTATATAAGTTTTACATATTAAATAAGAAAATGGTAAAAATATGGTGAATACTTCCAGCCACAAACTCAACATATTCTAGTTTAGGAACATGATCCTCACATGGCTTATTTTAATGCCTTTTTGAGTCAGCCAAAAATAGTGATTCAGAAATAATGTATAGAGGTTTAGGAAGAAACATGGACATAGATTTATTAGCATCTTGTGTCTCCAGTATCTCTCCTTTGTTGACAGCTGATTTTCTATTTTTTATCATTGATGCTAAACATCCCAAAAATATACAAATTAGACACAACCTTTTTGTTTTCCTTAAAAGGTCTTTATAGTTAAATATATTCATTTTCTTCATGTAGACCTACACTTTTGACTGACTTCCAAAAGTATACCTGTCAGTGAACCGATCAGCAGTATAACATAATAACTGACCACAGAAAGGTCATTTTTTTCTTTTTATAAATTAAGCTACTAAACTGGTCTAAGGATTTGTCTGATAAGTGTCTCTAGAATCTACATTCATGGGACTACAGTGTCTTTCTTTATCTCATTTCCAGACTGCTTCTGTAAACAATGAAAAGCCACAATTTCCATTTTTTGTTAAGACTACTCACAAAGAACACATATAATAAACTGAGTAAGAGTAGAGGGCAATGTCTGATGTTGCTCATTGTCAAGTGCCTGGCTCTGTCTGGCATATAATAGGCAAATGAAAAATATTTGTTAAATGAATGCTGACCATTAATCTTCTTGCATTTTTCGTACAAAGTGTTACTTAAAACCATTTGAAATCTCTTTCCTCTCTTATTTTCATCCTTAGTGCATACTAAAAACATTGGTGGTGGTGGGTTCCAACTCAGAGTGACCTTATATGACAGAGTAGAACTGCCCCATAGGGTTCCCTAGGCTGTATGTAATCTTTACTTGAGCAGATAATCAGGCCTTTTCTCTCACAGAGCGGCTGGTGGTTTTGAACCACCAACCTTTTGGTTAACAGCCAAGGGCTTAAGCATTGCACCACCCAATCCAAAAACCAAACCCATTGCTGTCAAGTCAACTCTGACTCATAGTGCCCCTATAGGACAGAGTAGAACTGCCCTATAGGGTTTCCAAGTCTGTACATCTTTATGGAAGCAGACTGCCATACCGTTCTCCCATGGAATAGCTGGTGGGTTGGAATTGCCAACCTTTCCGTTAACAGCTGAGTGCTTTAAACACTGCACTACCAGAGCTCATACTGTGCCACCAGGACTCCTTAAAAAGACAGTAGAGGCTCCCATTTATTTAGTGATGTCTGTGAGTAAGCATTTAACATATATCATCACTTATTGTTACAACAACTTGGCAAGGTTTGTATTCCCCACAATTTCCATATTGTCAGTGATAGCAAGTGATTTTCCCAAGAGCACATAACTAATGAGAATGAAAGCCAGAATTCAAACTCAGCTCTGCTTGACTGAGTTTTTCCGCTGTTCTCTGCTTCTAAAACATTTCAAGTACCCATAATAACAAAGAACACAAGTTACTCACTATTATTGAAGAGGGAAATTAATAACAGATTTCTTACTTTGATTTTAAGGTTTTTCTTATCCATGAAACTGAGTATTAATGGTAAAAAGCCTGACCCAACCTGCAAAAGCCTGCCAGGTGCTGCTATACAGCAATGTAAATTAGTCTTTTTCTACTAGAAAAGGATAGTCAACAAAACCTTTATCTCCTGATTTAATAAAAAAAGACTCTAAGCTCTCTTAATTTAAATCTCAAAAAGTCTCACAGCTTCAGGTCGGGGGAAGGCCAAATTTTTAGTCTATAAGCTAGAGGTCACCTAACCTGTTATCAGCTGATCTCAGTAAAAAGAGGAAGCCAGGGCGCAAGCAATCAAATTAAGATTAGCCAATGATTGATCTTTTATTCTTCTCCCTCCTTTTCTCTTTATAAGCATCATTGTAACCAGCCTATTTCCAGTCATTAGCCATTTGTTCTTGTTTTTGTTTTGAATCAGAATGGTTTTCCTGGGGGGCAGGGGCAAGATTGCTGAGTAGTCAGACGCATCCTGTGGCCTCTCTTACAACAAAGACCCATAAAAACAAGTCAATCGATTATGTATGACAATCCAGGAGCCCTGAACATCAAAGACAAACTTAAGGGATCAGACTGAGTGGCAAGGGGAGGGAGAGATGGTTCAGAAGCAGCGAGGAGTTGCCAGACTGACCTGGCTAGAACCCCGCAGGCTGGATTGGCTAGTGCAGGAGGGATGATGCAAGCAGTGGTGCTCAGGACACATTTTCCACATTGGGAGAGACCAAGCGCTGGAGAGTCTGCTCAAAACTCCAGAAATAGGGGGAAATGGCCCTCAATCAGAGAAAGACAAGCACAAGTATCTAACCTACTGCACTGATTAAAAAATATAAACCCTTTCAGGAAATACCTCTCTCCCATCTACCTGCCCCCTCCCCTCTCTGCTCTGGGTCCAAGTCTGGCTTCAGCAATTGTTGAGACCCCTGGGCCAGAAGTAGGATGCATCGCGTGCCCTGAGCCATTCTCCCGGCTTTGGAGAGGGAACAAATTAACAAACAGGAAAAATAATCTGCCAGCTCCCCTAAACTGGGAACTCAGGGCAGCCACCTCCTCTTTGCCTAGGCATAGGCATAAGGGGTCTATGGACTTTGAATGCATTTCACCCCTGCATAGATCTGTGTGGGCTCATTTCAACAGTGTAGGCCCTTATTAGCACAGTATAACAGGGTATATATATATACCTGGAGCCTATTTTCATCTGTATCAGCTGTAAAGGGGAGTGGAAAATTCATGACATTTGACACTACCTTTCCCATTAAGCCAGCCTCTCACCTACCCACATCAGGGCTTGAGGACTGAAGGTTGCACCCACTCCACTGAGCCACCTGTGACAGGGATCCAAGAATAAGTGGTGATTCCCAGAGATTATAGCCAACAGCATTAGGTGCCCATAGTCTGACTGCAAAAATCACCTACCTATATTCTCTAGCAAACAGGGACATGCCTTCCACCCAGACACTCAGGAGCAGCAGTCAGCCCCCTGCCTTGATCAGCGCATGACCCCTTACTGCAGCCAGATACCTGTGCCTATACCAATCACCCCTGCCTGTTTAGAACTGTAGGTGAGTCTGCACCACACACTCAGGGACCAACGACCTGGACACCTGATCTGAATCTACACAAGAAAAGTGAACAGACTCCTGGGTTTACATACCTAGTAACAGCTCTAGCCACCTAGAGACAGGATGTGACAGCTTCAAAGACACCAGCAATCAAAGTAGCTCACACGAGCAGCCTATTTGGGCATATCAAAACAAAACAAAAAGAGAAGCTAAGATGCAGTAAGCAAACATAAAATAAGTAAATATAATAAGTTATTGATGGTTTGGAGACAGCAGTCAATATCAAATCACATAAAGAGACAGACCATGATGGCTTCAGCAAGCTTGCAAAACAAAGAGTCAAGAAATCTTCTTGAGGAAGAGAACTTCCTGGAATTACCAGAGGTAGAAGTCAAAAGATTAATACACAGAACTCTTCAAGAGATCAGGAAGGAGATCAGGCAAAACTCACAACAAGCCAAAGAACACACAAACAAAGCAATAGAAGAACTTAAGAAGGTTAGACAAGAGCATAATGACAAATTTAACAGGCTGCAAGAATCCATAGAGAGAAAGCAAACAGAAATTCAAAAGATTAACAATAAAATTTCAGAATTAGACAACTCAATAGAAAGTCATAGAAGCAGAATTGAGGGAACAGAAGTCAGAATGAATGAGACTGAAGATAAAGCACTAGGCACCAACTTATCTGAAGAAAAATTAGATAAAAGAATTAAAGAAAAAAAAAATGAAGAAACCCTGAGAATTATGAGGAACTCTATCAAGAGGAATAACCTATGAGTGATTGGAGTACCAGAATGGGGAGGATACAAGAAAATACAGAGAGAATTGTTGATGATTTGGTTGCAGAAAACTTCCCTGATATCATGAAATATGAAAAGATATCTATCCAAGAAGCTCATCAAACCCCATACAATGTAGATCCCAAAAGAAAGCCACCAAGACATATTATAATCAAACTTGCCAAAACCAAAGATAAAGAGAGAATTTTAAGAGCAGCTAGGGATAAACAAAAAGTCATCTACGAGAGAGTCAATAAGACTAAGCTCGGACTACTCAGCAGAAATAATGCAGGCAAGAAAGCAATGTCATTACATATATAAAACCTTAAAGGAAAAAAATTATCAGCCAAAAAACTGTCTCTCAAATATGATGGCAAAATTAGGGCATTTCCAGATGAACAAAAGTTTAGGGAGTTTGTAAAAACCAAGCCAAAATTACCAGAAATACTAAAGAGAGTCCTCCAGTTAGAAAATCAATAACATCAAATAACAACCCAAGACTGGAACACAGGACAGAACAACCAGATATAAACCCAGATAGGGAAGTCATAAAAATAAATCAAAGCAGAAACACTAAAAATAGGGAAACAGAGACATCAATATGTAAAATACAACAACATTAAAACAAAAAAAAGAAAGAATAAAAAATGTAGTCATAGAGCTTTCATACACAAAGGAAGTCAAGAAGATATAAAGAAATAAAAGATTGGCTTATAATTAGAAAAATAGGTTAAATATTAAGATAAGCACAAAGGAAACTAACAATCTTACACATCACAATAAAAAAACAAGAAAAACACAGACACAGCAAATACAAAATTAACAACAATGAAAAAGATGGAAAGAAAATACATAAAGAAAAATGACTCAGCACAGAAAACTAAGTGGAACAAAGAAACTGTCAACAACTCAAACACAAAAAAGACAACAAATGACAGCAAAAGATTCACACCTATCAATAAGTACACTGAATGTAAATGGACTAAATGCACCAATAAAGAGACAGAGAGTGGCAGAAAGGATTAAAAAAACAGAGTCTGTCTATATGCTGCCTACAAGAGACACACGTTAGACTTAAAGCCACAAACAAACTAAAACTCAAAGGATGGAAAAAATAATATCAAGCAAATAACAATCAGAAAAGAGCAGGAGTGGCAATATTAATCTCTGACAAAACAGGCTTTAAGGCAAAATCCACCACAAAGGATAAGGAAGGACACTATATAATGACTAAAGGGTCAACAAACCAGGAGGACATAACCATAATAAATATTTACTCACCAAATGACGGGCCCCAAAATACATGAAATAACCTATAACACCACTGAAAGGAGAAATAGACAGCTCAACAATAATAGTAGGAGACTTCAACACACCCCTTTTGGTGAGGAAAAGAACATCCACAAAGAAGCTCAATAAAGATACAGAAGATCTAAATGCCACAATCAATAAGCTTTATCTCATAAACATATATAGAACACTCCACCCACAAGCAGTGAAGTATACTTTCTTTTCCAATGCACATGGAACATTCTCCAGAATGGACCACATATTAGGCCACAATGCAGCCTTAACAAAACCCAAAACATAGAAATATTACAAAACAACTTTTCTGACCATAAAGCCATAAAAGTAGAAATCAGTAACAGAAAAAGCACAGGAAAAAAGCAAACACATGGAAACTGAACAACACCTTGCTCAGAAACTACTGGGTTATAGAAGAAATGAAGGACAGAATAAAGAAATTTACAGACTAAAATGAGAATGAAAACACATCCTACCAGAACCTTTGGGACACAGCAAAAGCAGCGCTCAGAGGCCGGCTTATAGCAATAAATGTACACAACCAAAAAGAAGAAAGGGCCAAAAAAAAAACATTAACCCTACAATTCGAACAAGTAGTAAGAGAGTAGCAAAGAAGCCCTCAGGCACCAGAAGAAAGGAAATAATAATTAGGGCAGAATTAAATGAAATACAGAATAGAAAAACAATTGAAAGAGTTAACAAGACCAAAAGTTGGTTCTTTGAAAAGATCAACAAAATAGACAAACCACTGGCCAAACTAAAAAAAGAAAAATACGAGAGGAAGCAAATAACCCGTATAAGAAATGAGATGGGTGATATCACAACAGACCCAACTGAAATGAAAAGAATCATAACAGAATAGTATGAAAAATTGTACTCTAACAAATTTGAAAACCTAGAGGAAATGGACAAATTTCTAGAAACTCACTACTGACCTAAACTAACAAAAGCAGAGGTACAACAACTAAATAATCTTATAATAAGAGATTGATAAAGGTAATTAAAAAACTCCCCAAAAAAGCCCTGGCCCTGACGGATTCACTGGAGAATTCTACCAAACTTTCAGAAAAGAATTAACACCACTACTACTAAAAGTATTTCAGAGCATAAAAGAGGATGGAATACCCCCAAACTCATTCTATGAAGCCAGCATAACCCTGATACCAAAACCAGGTAAACACACCACAAAAACAGAAAATTACAGACCAATATCCCTCATGAACATTGATGAAAAAAATCCTCAACAAAATTCTAGCCAATAGAATTCAACAACATATTAAAAAAATAATTTATCTTGACCAGGTGGGATTCATACCAGGTATGCAGGAATTGTTCAACATTATAAAATCAATCAATGTAATCCATCACATA
>NW_004444174.1:619576-622120 GCF_000243295.1 Trichechus manatus latirostris
CTAAAGATCGAATACTTCAATGCTCATCAAAAGACTTTACCAAAAGAGTCAAAAGACAACCTATAGACTGGGAAAAAAATTTTGCCTAAGACATATCCAGTCAGGGACTAATCTCTAAAATCTACAAGATACTGCCAAACTTCAACCACATAAAGTCAAATAACCCAATTAAAAAATGGGCAAAGGATATGAACAGCCACTTCACCAAAGAAGACATTCAGGAGGCTAACAGATACATGAGGAAATGCTCACGATCTTTAACCATTAGATAGATTAAAATCAAAACTTCAATAAGATACCATCTCACCCCAACAAGGCTAGCATTAATCAAAAACATAAAATAATAAAGATTGAAGAGGTTGTGGAGAGACTGGAACACTTATACACTGGTGGGGGGAATGTAAAATGATACAACCACTTTTGAAAATGATTTGACACTTCCTTAAAAAGCTAAAAACAGAAGTACCATAGGATCCAGCAATCCCACTCCTTGGAATACATCCTAGAGAAATAAGAGCCGTCACGCGAATACATATATGCACACCCACGTGCACTGCAACACTGTTCAAGATAGCAAAAAGATGGAAACAACCTAGGTGCCCATCAACGAATGAATGGATAAAAAAATTATGGTATATTCACACAATGGAATACTACACAGCTATAAAGAACAACAATGAATCCGTGAAACATCTTATAACATGGAGGACTCTGGAGGGCATTATGCTGAGTGAATTTAGTCAATCACAAAAGGACAAATATTGTATAAGACCACTATTATAAGAACTCAAGAAAATGTTTAAACACAGAAGAAAACATTCTTTGATGGTTGTGATGGTGGGGAGGGAGGGAGAGGGTATAACTAGATAGTAGATAAAGAATTATCTTAGGTGAAGAGAACAACATACACAATACCCGGGAAGTCAGCACCACTGGACTAAACCAAAAGCTAAGAAGTTTCCTGAACAAAACAAACACTTCAAGGGACAGAGTAGCAGGGGTGGGGGTCTGGGGACCATGTTTTCAGGGTACATCTAGGTCAATTGGCCTAACAAAGTTAATTAAGAAAATGTTCTGCATCCCAATTTGGTGAGTGGTGTCTGGGGTCTTAAAAAGCTAGTGAGCAGCCAGCTAAGATGCATCAATTGGTCCCAACTACCAGGAGCAAATGAGAATGAAGAACACCAAAGACACAAGGAAAATATTAGCCCAACAGATAAAAGGGGCTACGTAAACCAGAGACTCCATCAGCCTGAGACAGAAAGAACTAGATGGTGCCTGGCTACCACCAATGACTGCTGTGACAGGGAACACAACAGAGAGATCCTGATGGAGCAGGAGAAAGTGGGGCACAGAACTCAAATTCTAGTAAAAAGATCAGACTTAATGATCTGACTGAGACTGGAGGAACCCCAGAAGGCATGGTCCCCAGACTCTCTTTTAACCCAGAGCTAAAACCATTCCCAACACCAACTCTTCAGACAAAGAATAGACTGGACTATAAGACATAAAATGATACTAGTGAAGAGTGTATTTCTTAGTTCAAGTAGATACATGAGACTAAATGGGCAGTTCCTGTCCAGAGGCGAGATTAGAAGGCAGAAACGGATAGGAGCTGGTTGAACAGACACGGGAAATCCAGGGTGGAAAGGAGAAATGTGCATTCACATTATAAGAATAGCAACTAGGGTCACATAACAATGTGTGTATAAATTTTTGTATGAGAAACTAACTTGAGCTGTAAACTTTCACCTAAATCACAATTTAAAAAAAATAATGGTTTTCCTATATGCATATAGAATAACTTCTCAGAATAAACTTTATGTTTAAATTTGAGTTTTTATTAATTTTTAACACTATGTAATAATAAGTGACAGAGATAGGGTTTGAAGCCAAGTAGTCTGGCTCCGGAATTGCTTCTCCTAACCATTATTCTTAAATTTAGATGAAAGAGACTATAAGCCGACAAAGCCCAATGAAAGTATGTTATTCAATATTTCACCTGTTATACAATGAACTAAGCCACACATTGTCCCACTTCTGCTACAGGGAACTACCTTGACCAGTACCCAAACCCATTCCCATGGAGTCGATTCCGACTCATAGCAACTCTATAGGACAGAGTAGAATTGCTCCATAAGGTTTTCAAGGAGCAGCTGGTGGATTCGAACTGCCCACCTTTTGGTTAGTGGCCTGAGCTCTTAACTACCGCGCCACCAGGACTCCACCTTGAAGAGAAGCAGGCAAATAATTTTCGTTGAACAAAGTCCTGTTTCATTTATTAACCTGGGAAATCTAAGTTATAGGAAGAAAGCTAAGTTGCTTTGCATAATGGCTGTGTAAGGTGGGATGAGAACAAAGGTAGGACTGCGTGCTAGGGAGGTACATTGCAGAGTAGTTGTTGTTGTTAGGTGCCCTCGAGTTGGTTCTGACTCATTGACTCTACGTACAACAGAACGGAATACTGTCTGGTCCTGTGCCATCCTCACAACCGTTGCTATGCTTGAGCCCATTGTTGCAGCCACTGTGTCAATCCACCTCATT
>NW_004444174.1:622547-632462 GCF_000243295.1 Trichechus manatus latirostris
CAAGGAGCAGCTGGTAGATTCAAACTGCTAACCTTTTGGTTAGCAGCTGTAGCTCTTAACCACAGCACCACTAGGGCTCTAGCTGAGTAGATGGGTGCAAATCAAGGGCAAAAGCTGTCAAAATGGGCACAACCACATATCTATTACCTTTCCATTTACTTAATGCAAAATATTCCAAACTTTCATTAAATTATATTTTCATATATCAGTAATGGCCCTGCCTCCCACAAAAACTTCAAATAAAATTGATGATCCAGGAAGATGTTTCTTGTTTATTCTAAGCGTTTTCCTACCTCCAGTGCAATACGATATGATGCAGCTTATTCAATGAACACCCTAGTGAGAAAGCCAGAGAACATATTAATAATATAAGTTAAAAAATGAAGGCTGAATATATCAATTTGGAAGACAGGATAGAAGTAATATTAAGTGATGAACTCTCAAAAAAAAAAAAAAAAGACATAGAAAAAATAATGCCTTGCCCCAAATCACATAACTGTGTAATTGCATTGCTAGACTAGAATCTGGGACTCTTGATTCTGATGCCATGTTCTTATCTAAACCAAAGAAAATTCTACAAACAGGCCAGACATGATAGGCATGTAACCACACTGATTTGAAGTTTTGCTTGATACGGACCCTGGAATTCAGATAAAAATTCCATTTTCCTTTGAAATCTCTGAGGTTTAGAACTAAAATGTCACCTTGGAATGAAATAAGACGTGTGGTTGTTGGTACATAGATTGTGCATATTTTCCTATTTTAAAGCTTTCTATATTGTTTTGTTCCTCTACCACTTTGAAAAGAAAGCTGATTTCCATTGCTTTAAGGGGGAAAAAAAAACAAACAAAACTTATTTTCTATTTGTTTCTAACTTTTAATTTAGATTTTTTTCTATCTTTCTCACATCAGCCACAATTTGTAGACTTTACTCTCCTTGTCTGATACAATCGGTGTAAATGACATGGAGAATCAGAAGGTCAATATCTTTGTAATCCAGGAAACACCATCTCATTTTTACTTTCTCCAATTTCTTCTAAACTATAAATCCTTGCTCATCAGTGATTAAAAATTTGGAACCACAGTGCTTTTAAGAGTATATATACATTTTGCTGTTTAATGTTCTCTAACATTTTCAAAGTTTTTCTTTAATTAAGAGAACATTATGGCAAAAATGACAACTCATTCTGATTTGTATGCCATTAGTTTGGTTGTATTTTTTATTCTGAAATTTGCTTCCTTATACAAAAATATTACAATAATGTGGTAATATTAAAAAATATCAAAAGAGAAAGGTTGAACTTTAAATTAATGAAATATGTCATTTCTTATTTTACTCTTAAAATATGCTTGTTTTTCTAAATACCTTTTACGGTTGTTAACACATATATCCTGAATAGAATCTTTACTTGAGTGATGAAAATACTCAATGGATAACTGATAAAATCTTAGGTGTCATTACTTCTGACAACTAATGATTTCTAAGTATGTATTTTTTATATACAGGAGAGATATGTACAAAAAGATGACAACAGAATATTATTCTTTTGCAGAGATTCTACTTCCTCACCAAATGCCATTTCGCTCTTCCTTTTAGTAATAGAACCCTCCACACCTGAGTTTTAGCAAGGCCCATGGCAAAAGCTGAAAAGCTTCCCATACAGCTAGGCAGGGCTGTTTGATGACGCCCCTGCTATAGGAATGTGAGCAGACGTGATGTGTGCAAAATTAATGATATTTCTATAAAAGGAAACTGTCATCCACTTCCTCCTTTACTCTTTTCTACTGTCTACAGAATTGAGAGGCCTATAACCACTGTCTTAGATTCAGAAGAGGAAAACACTTTTTGAGGAGAGTAAAAGTTGCTTAGAAGCAAGGATGATAAGACTTCATCTCACATACTTTGGACATGTTATCAGGAGGTACCAGTCCCTGGAGAAGGACATCATCTTTGCTAAAGTAGAGGATCAGCGAAAAAGAGGAAAACCCTCAACGAGATGGATTGATACAGTAGCTGCAACAAAGGGCCCAAACATAGCAATGACTTTGAGGATGGTGCAGGACCAGGCAGTGTTTCATTCTGTTATATGTAGGGGTCGCTATGAGTCCGAATCGATTCGAGGGCACCTAACAACAACAACAAAGAGGTTGCTGGAGACCATAGGGGCCACAAATGGTTAAGCACTTGGCTACTAACTGAAAGGTTGGCTGTTCGATCCACCCAGAGATGCCTTGGAAGAAAGGACTGGCAATCTATTTCCAAAAGATCCCAACCATTGAAAACCCTATGGAGCACAGTTCTACTTGGAAACATGGGGTTGCCATGTAAAAATGGCATGGTGGCAGCATATGACCTCCTCTAACTTCACAAGTGGGAAGGAGAATCATTACTAGCATCAACCCCCCAGGCTAATTCCTGTGAGGCGAGGTCAGGCATACCTCCTCTTGCCAAACTTTTTACCAATTCTGACACCGATCATCCCTCCTCTGCACTCTGTACTTCTCTGCTGGGATCAATAATCCATTTCAGTGGCCACACAGAACTCACAGACCATGCTCACAGTTATGGGGTTTATTAGGAGAGTAACAGGTTACATTTCAGGATCTGGAAAGCTAGAAGTATAGCTCTTTGATCAGAACAGCTTCATCTCAGCTGTGCCCGCAGGCAGGTCTCTCTTTGGGCCTTGGCCCCTCAGCCTAGCCTCTGCCTTGCTTGAGCAAGTGTTACAAAGCTCTTTTAGCACTGTCAGTTAGTGCCCAGAGGCACCTCACTCCACCTGTAAGCCTCAGCCCGAAGGTGCTCAGCTTTTGCTCTGTGGGTTGGCAAACCTAGCTCCACCACATGCCCTGAAGCTCCCTACTCCACCAGCAAGCCTCCTGCCCGAAGTCGCTCAGCTTTCTTGCTCTGTGGACCAGAAAGTTCACCACTCCCTCTCCTGCCGGTCTCCTGGTTCTGCTGCCTCTTCTGCTGCTGTTTCTCTGCTGCTGCTTCTCGTCATCTTTTGCCGCCTCCAGTGTTAGGCTGTCCCTCTCTGTCTCCTGGGTCAAGGTGGTTGTCAGCACAAGGATCCTGTGTCCAAAGAATGCACTGGGTCCAAAGAATGAATTCTGCTTCCATCTCTTCTTTTTGATGGTGGCGAGGTTCCCTCCTTCCACCTCTGAGATGGCTCATTTTAAGCCTAGCAGTATGGCAAAACTGACCAATCCCCTCTGTAGGGATCTATACACTTTATTTGCATGGTCTCACCCCCACAAGGGTGCCATGCACCTTATATACATTATTAGCAAACAAGCCAATCCCCTTGGTGGGCCAAAGACACCTCATTTGCATAGCTCCACTCAGTTATTTTGTGGGAATTATAAAGACTATGGCTAGAAGGGCCATATTAACTAATTCACTACACCACACCCCTGAGTCAGAATCGACTCTGTCATTAGGTTTAGAGGTTACTGCATTCCCGATGCCTGGATGAAGGCACGATGTAAAGCCACCCTAGTCCATTTGCCTACCTGGATACTTCTATGAAAGAGAAATAAACTATATTACATTAACCAATTATACTGAAAACTCATTATTACAAATGATTATGATCATATTACAAAAGGCAAAGACAAACATTATAATATTTTTTACCTCTAAATTAATTCTATGTTACACTCCACTAGGAAAATATAAGTGAATTTCTAATTTAATATATCAAAAGTAAAAAAGTAAAAGTCCATATAACCTTTATCTCTCTAGGAAACAGTGGTTCTGTGGTGAGTACTCAAAAATGACAGATACTTAGGTGTGATTATCTTTGATAATGCAGGACCATAGTCATGGATATTTCTAATATAAATAATTGATACACAGTCAAATGAGTTTAAAATGGGAATATACTGTAAGAATATGAAAAATATGAAGAAATGAATTGCAAGAAATACAATGTGGCAGAACTAAAAGCTTGAGACGAAGAGTCTGCACTTCTTTGTGAGGCTTCAAGCCTTCTCATCTGACCTCTCTATACACTTCTCAGTCTCCCTTTCTTATGCCTGGCTTCTTGAGCAGGGTATTTCATATTTGTGTTTCCCAAATTTTTTACTTGAATATTGCTTTAGCCATCATTTGGCACCAGTAGTCTCAATAACTCTGTACACTCTTAACATTGATCTTTGCATCTGATTCATTCTCTTTCCCAACATTCCAAACTCCCAGAAGAAAAACAAATTATTCACCCAGGCTCCATCAAATGTACATTTTCCAGCTGCCCGGCCCCCTCCCGTTTCAAATCAGCTATATTTTGAGGTTCATTGTGGATATGATTATCCAGGCAGATGGCATCTGGGATCTCTAGTAACACTTTTTTTTAAAAAAAATCAGTCATGAGCACAATAGATCTATTATTTGGTTTATATTTGAGTCAAATGAGATGTAGGCTATGTTTGGTTGAATTTTACATGCTCTAAAGTGTAAAATGTATCTTTGGGGCACTGGAATACACAACATGGGCTTAAATATGTCTATCTATAATCATTATTTAAAGTAAAAATTAGGATTGTGTTTCTCTACATTCATTATTATTTTGCTAATTATGGTCATTTTAAGTTTGAAATAAAATGTTCTGAAGGATGAGATGCTGGTTGCTATAAACATAAGCAATGCAGGTAAGTTGTAAGAAAACCATTTACTAAGGATTTCCAGGTGTTTGAAAATATTCCAGAAGCAATCATGTCTTTCCTGAAACAGAGACTGACCAGGCTTTAACTCTGTGATAAATTCGTCATCTTCAGCCATTTTCACCAATTCATTAAGCCAAGGTCGCAAACAAATAATGTTTACTTTCAGAGTTTTATTTGACTTACTGAATCTACTTAAAATGATAACAGCCTTAATATACTTTATACAGTTCATACAGTTCTTCTGTTAATCAGCTGTTTTAACATCCTATTCAGTAATTAAGCATTCATTTACTCACTAATGGCAGATTTCATTTATTTTAACTATCCATTTACCTTCTAAGAAGAAGTGTGATTGTTAAAAAATAGTGTTGCTAGTCGCTGGGCTGGAAATATTTAATTACGGGAATATTTTTACAATATTAGGCATCTTGTGGGGAAGGGAAGCCATCATCAAGTATTATTAGTTCGTTTGTTTTTTTTTCAGTGTTGTTATAACTACTTGTAAGCAATAACCAAGTCTATACTTGAGAAGAATTTTAGATTGTCAGTTTTAAAAACTGATATTTCAAACTATAAGAGATAAGTATTACATGGATCTTTAAAGTGGGGAATTCCATGGGGACATTGATGGCTAAACTGCTACATATGAAACTGGAATGGTTGGATTTTTATTAGTTTGACCTGCCGATATGCTTTTTGTTCATTCTGGAACCACCAATGATTTTTTAAAGAAGTAGATATATAATTATATAAGATTCTGACCTCCATTGCCCTAACATTTAATTTGTTTAATACACCAAGAAGAAGAATCTTGTACTTCTCCAGTAGATCATAGTACAATAGATGAATTGGAACTTTTTTCTAAGGCAGGTAGAATACACAATATATTACCACTTAACACATCTTAATATTACATATAATTAGAATGTTAAATGCCACAAACTATACTTTATAAATTACAAGTAATGTGCCTCTCACCAAGGAGTTACCTGCTGAACAGCCATCATATTTAAAGCCCTTTTGAAAGTCTTCTTATGCTTTCTTATACTCAAGGATAAGATAGGCTAAATTAGTGATACTATTGGAATTGCATATAATCAGCTCCTATAAAAACATCTAGTCCTGATTCCAGTTATGTTAATTCATTGCGGGACTGTACACTTCAATTACCAAAAGGTCTGGTGCCTTTCAGAAGCCCATTGATACAGCACGTAGGCAGTCCCCATGAAAGTATTTAGCAAATCCCTTTGTGATGCATGAGAGGTTTAAAGCAGTAGTAAACCAATCCCTTTACACTGATAAATTTCTCTTAAGTCAATGAGGACTTTGTTGGGACTGAAGATTGAGGATTTCCTTTTTTTTTTTTTCTCCTACAGTTCAGTCTCCAGAAGAATCTCAGATAATATATAATAATACAGACATCCATTTTCAAGGTCTGGAGCCACTAGAGAGCAAGAGGATCATAATTCACTGTGAAACAACAGTTTAAATCTGAGCCACCCAATTTCAGTCCCTTAGAAATACTAGTGATACTTTTTCTGCTGCATTTTCATTTCATTGTGTCACTGCTGAATTCCTGTGCACCTAGTAGAGCTCTCAAGACACATTAGTGGTGGTGTTGTGGGAAGGAATACAATGCAATATTCTTGCTATACTACTAAAGCTCATTTGTAATAGAGAGGTTGATTTTTAAGTCCATAGCAGAATCTCTAGCATGGAATTCTACTGAAGCAGAGCCACAATCATTACATTTGGACCCTCAGAAGGAATATATTTGGTATAACTATAAGCTTAGTATGAATATTATCCTAGTGTCTGATGTAATATTCTGTTGTGGAGTAAGTGGAAAATTTACTTAGAATTCTTTTTTCTTTTTCTGAACACAAAACCATTTATTAGTGACTATTATAAAAGTTGTCAGAGGAAATGTATTCTGAGAGAAGTAGCTATTGTAAAATATAAAATGTCATGAAAAAGTATATTAAAGTTTATAACTCCAAAAGCATGACTTAATTAAGAATTGTGGTCTACAGCAGTTATTTAGCAAACCTTGACTTTTTTCAATTTTCCAGACTGATGGTGCATTGCACTATAGAAATTCTGCAAGGATTGTCCTACTGACTTTGAAACTCTTATAACATTTTTAATATTAAAAATATTTAAATATTGCACGTTTTAAAGATACTACAGTGCTTTAAAAATATATGATCTAAAATATACCTAGTGATGTTTCTATATGTGTAAATTATCAACATCCTATATATGTATTGTTAATAGCTTGCTATATTATAGGGCCTTTTGATTCAATGTTTTAAATAAATCTATAAAACAGTGGCCATCAGATTTAAGCGAGTTCATTTCTTTAGTTAAATATTACTTTTCCTTCTTTTTGGTTCTTTGTCAAGGAAAAGTAGCTTAAAGTTATCTAACTTAATATCACATATAAATTACATATTAGAATATAAAAGAGTATAGAGTCTAAGCTATAAAAATATTATGATAATAAATGTATTCTCCAAGTGTTATAGACTCACAGAAGTAGGACGCTCAAAGGTTTCTAAGGTTCAGAGGTTTTCTGGAAGAAGCGACACTTTTTGTTGACTCTCAAGATATGCTTAGATATACATATTAGGTACGTGGGGAACACATAGTTATCTAGAAAATTTTACCTAATAGATATTGATTATTACTATTATAACCATTGAAAAAATTACATGTTTAAATTCCTTTATGAATGTAGCAGTGCTGACCAAAGGAAGGCTCAAAATCAAGTTGTTTTAATTAATTTAAATATATATATGCCTTAAAATCAAAGACTTCAAATTTGAGAACGTGCATTGGGAAAAAAAAAAAGTATAAAACCAAACCAAACCCACTGCCATTAAGTTGATTCCAACTGATGGTGACCCATGCATTGCAGAGTAGAACAGCTCCATAGGCTTGTCGTGGCTGTAATCTTTATGGAAGCAGATCTCCAGGCCTTTTTCTCCCAGTACCACTGGGTGGGTTCCAACCACTAATCTGTAGGTTAATAGTTGAGCACAGATTGTTTGTACCACCCAGGGACCTACAGAGAACAATTCTGAAATACAAGAAATTGGTAGTATTTACAGTTACATAAAACATTTATACTGTGGCATTAATCACTACCAATACTAGTTTAAAAAAAAGTATGTAAATGGTTTTGCTTGGATACACAATGTGATACATGATTGGTTTAAAATCCCAAAAAGCAGATTATTGGAAATTCAAGTATATGTGTCTTTGATTCAAAATCCCTAGTTTACACCAAAGTGTTAGGACTCAATATATCTCAAATAATGAGTGTTACATCTTTCACAGAGTAGGTCCATCTCACGGGTCCTGTTGATATGTTAAAAAACTCAATTTCCTTTCCCTCTTATAACTCATACATCCTTCTCTTACTAAAAATTATATTTTTCTTTTTTCTTGGAAGAAACAGGCTAGATGAGATTATCTTTCTCTACATTCCAAAGATCTCATTTGAGTTAAAAAGTTATTACAACAGAAAATCGATTAGTAGTTGCCATGGGATAGGGATATGAGGGAATTGAAATTACATGCCAATAGGTATGGGGTTTCTTTTTGAGATGATGGAAATGTTCTGGAATTAGATAGTGGTGATGATTGCAAAACTTTGTGACTATACTAAAAACCACTAAATTGTACACTTTAATATGGTGAATTTTATGGTATGTGAGTTATATCTCAATTAAAAAAATCATCTCAAAAAAAGTTCTTGTAGGATGTTGAGTAGTCTAAGCTTTTATTTTGCAGATATCATGACTTCATATGCAAATAACTTATTCACATTTCTGCTTAATATTGTCTCTTCAAGCCTAACATGTAGCCTCTATAATGAATTCATATATTATCTGGTGTTCTTGCCACCTAGAATTTATTAACTATCTTTCGCTAAAATGTTGTTTGATCTTCTGGGTAATAATATGTATCAGATGGGAGCAGTAATCCAGCTAAGAACTGTAACACGTGACCTTAGACTGAAGATAATCAATACATCCTATTCTATTGGAAACCTAGAAAATACATTCTCTTAAATGTAAGCGTGGACATAGCTTAAAATTGAATATATATGACAGAGTGCAGAACTGAGAAAAGAAAAAATCAATTCCCATTAATCAATATAATTTGAAACCCTGATTGATTCATACAGAAACCTAGAAAGTCTATGGACTTCTAAATTGTGTTAAGCAAATAAAATTCCACATTCTTTGAGTGAATTTAGTTTAGGTTTGATTCAGTTTGAATCCAAAATAATCCAAACTGATGATACATCTAATAATCAAATATGTATATCAGTTAGTTTTTTGCTGCATAACAAATCATCCCCAAATTTGGTGGCTTAAAACAAAAACCAAAAACCAAACCCGTTGCCATCAAGTCGATTCTGACTCATAGCGACCCTCTAACAATTTAATTATTCTTCATGATTCTTTAGGTAGCTTGGCAATTCTTCTCTGTTCTCACCTGGGCTTACTGATGGGACTGCAGTCAGCTCTCAGGGCAACAGGGCACTACATTCATGTGAAATAATTGAGACAGTTGGATCAGCTGGACCTTTTTTTTTTCCCCACGTGTCTCATCTTCCATGAAGCTAGTTCAGGCTTCATCATATGGTAGTCTCAGAGTTCTCAAGAGCAATAGAGGTTAAGTTACAATAAACTAGTGCTTTGAAAGACTTTGCTTCTGTCACCTTGGCTAATGCACCACTGGCCAAAGCAATTCACATGGTCCAGCCCAAATCTGACGTGTAGAGAACTGTAAACTTCACTTCTTGATTCCAAGATTTTCAAAGTCACATTATTAAGAATGTACATGCTGGGATGGGCTAAATATGTGATCATTGTTGAAATCTACGATAGTATATATTAGAGTAAATAACACAAGGGAAGAAGAAAACATATCTGCATAAAAAAATAGAATATGAAATGGCCAGAACGACATAAAATGTAACATTTGCTAAACTCACAAGGTTATGTAGAATTGAGATGTCTTTCTCGGCATCCTAGACTACTTTTTGATGAATATTCATCAGTACTTGGAGTTTACGTTTCTTACTCTGAATGATCAACCAGCATTTCAGATTAGATTATGATAGTATTTTCTGGAATTGTTTTTCTTTTAATTCTACTTCAGCTGAAGGCTTACAGAACAAAATAGTTTCTCATTTAACACTTACTACATGTGTTGCCCTATGACAATGGTTAACAA
>NW_004444174.1:632562-639238 GCF_000243295.1 Trichechus manatus latirostris
ACCCCCTGTTTTCTGGTCTCTGATAGGAGTCCAAGATGGCGGATCTGCGCTGTGTTAGCTGGTAGGGGACCTCTGCATGAATCTCTCCTCGCTCTCCGTTCTCTGTCAGTTTTCTCACTCCATTTAGTGCTTGGCTGAGTTCTTTATCTCTTCATTTGATGTTTTAGGATTTCAGGACTGTTGTATTCTCTGTTTGGCTTAGTTTTTCAGATCTTTGCTGTGGAGGGACAGCATGGTGCTTCTGCCTAGAGTGCCATTTTGCCAGAACTCCTATATTCTGGAATTTTTGATATCTCATAGAAAGTAGATTTCATGGCCATGAAAACAGACACCAAACACTACCCACCTTCTTTCTAAAACTCATTGTTATGCATCTGGAATATAGTACATTCTCAATGAGCATTAGTTGAATAAATATAGGTGTATTCTTATGCCAGGCAATATGCACAAACGCCAAATTAGTGCCTTATTCGTATGTAAATCAACTTGTCCTGATTTCTAACCATAGCCATTTTACCAGTTCTCTTGTCAATAATGCTTGGGTAATAGGTTTCTGTTAAATAGTGCTCACTCTCCCTTTTTTATAATTAACAGTCAGTTTAACGGGCTTTGATAGATTTTTTATATAATCTCAATTATTATGCAGGGACACGCTAGAATAAATGTTATACTTAATCAAAAGAAAGTTTTATTCCCCTGAATCTTGCTTACGTAAATTTAACACATGAGACTGCAAAAATCACTAATATCCATGTAGCTTTAAATAAAACTATGATTGGGACATGGATGAATATATAGCTAGACAAACAGGAATCCTGTTCAATTGAGAAATTCTGATAATTGCAGAGTAGGGCCCAGGAGCTTGTTATGCATAGGTATTACCTATTTTGAACAGAAAAAAAAAAAAAAAAAAATCAACTCTCACTAAAAAATAATTCTGCTTTGAATATCCTGATGTGGTTATGTTTAAGGTTTGAAAATAAGTTTAAAACGTCACCGCTGCCAGAAAGAATAAAATGTAGAAAGTGTCTGCAATATAGGTTTGACATAAGATCATAAAATATTGAATTTTAAAATTTTAAAACAGATTTATGTGAGAAATGCTTCTATGTAATTCCACTGCCTGAATACCTTAAATCTTGCGGAGATTTTAAAGTAGGCAGATTTGAGACGGTATAGAGGATAGGAATAGAGATGATTATTACCAAGATTCTACATTATTGCATGCTGAATATTGTTCATAGTCTGAAAAATGACTTGACACATATGACTGATTTTTACTACAAAACATTTTCTAAATAATCGGCCAATGTTATACTGACATGACTTAAATCTTATTCTGAAAAACATTAATGAGAAAAATACATCTAATGCTGCTATAATTCTGCATTTTAAAAATTATATAAGTAATATATGAGTAGTATCAGTAAAATAAAATCTTAACATGCAAGAGTAAATTGTGAGAGTCTCTGTTTACCTCCCCTATCCTAGATAGTCTAACATGAAGAGGTAAGTGCTGCTAAAGATTGTTCTATCAAATTAGAATGTTTTCTTTGTATTTATACATCTTATATTTGTTATGGAGTCCTGCACCACCTACCAGCCTCTGCGTGGGAGAAAGATGTGGCAGTCTACTTTCATAAACAGCTTTGGAAACACTATGGGGCAGTTCTATTCTGTCCTATGGGGTCACTATGAGTCAGAATCGACTCAACAGCAGTGTTTTTTTTTTTTGTATATTTATTATATCATATATATGTAGTACAATTTTCAACTATGAATACAAATATTAAATGCAATGCATTGCATATAATTTATATTATGATTTTGTTTGTAAGTATTCACATATATGGGATCATATTATATGTGTACTATTCAGTGACACTCATTTTTTAAAATATTTCTATTGAAGTACAACACAGAAGAATTCAGAAATCGTAATTGATCAGCTCCATGGATTTTCTTAAAGAGAACACGCTTGTGTAACCACTGCCCCCAAAAAACTACCTGTCAGTTATAAAACCTAACACTGTCAGAGAAAGAAGAAATTTTAGAAACTATCTCCTTCATTTTACAGAAAAGCTAATCAGAGAGATTAAGAGACTAAGTAAATTTTCACAGCTCCTTATTGATGGAGACAGACATTGACCTTAAGTCCCTTGATGCTGGCACAAATACTTTTGCTACTCCAAATTTCTTTTAAAATAAAGCCACCTTGCCTATATTCCACATATCCCTCCCTATTCCCATCCCCCCCAAATACTGTTAAAATAAATTAGTCTATATAATCTCTATTCTTTATATTTTGAGAGAATGGCTTTATATCCCAGTGTATAGTCATTTTCTTTTCCTATTTTTTAATGTTCCACATGAACTTAGATTTTCTTGGCAGTGTTCTATATATGTCAAAAAGTCAAAAAGATAAAGATTTAAATGTACTATAATATTTTTTGCTATTTTTGCATATTCTTACAATTACTAAGAAATGTATGCAAAAATATTCTACTAGGACCCTGGATTTTTTCAGTTTCTCATTGTATTTCTGACAATTTGTTATGCAAGCATAGATGTAGATATAGAGAGAGATGGAGATATAGACATAGATGTAGATATAATTTTGAGGCTTGAGTATGAGTTGCATATAAATTTAGAATTTTTACATCCTCTATCATCATCTTTACTTTTGGTTGCTGTTTTCATGGTGTATATTTTCTATCCTTTTACTTTTAACCTTTTTGTTTGCCTCCATTGAAGATTCGTTTCTTACAAGCAACAGAGAGTAGAATTTTGTCTGTTTGCCTTGTCTGGAAATTTTCATTAGTTTAATTGGTATATTTAATCCATTTATAAGTAACGTAATTAATGACATGTTTGGCTTTTAATCTAACTTTTTCAACTTGATTTTTATTCATAAACACAAATTACCTTATTTGTGTTTCTATTTCATCTCCCTTTATCTTTTCTTTTTTGATAAATTAATTATATGATTAATATGCCAGCCACTGCTCTCATGATCTTGATAGTTACACAGTCTTTCAGGAATAGTATAAAAATAATATAAACTTAATCTGCTTTATAGATTTGACATTTCGTTCATCAGGGAAAGTTTCCAGCTTGGAATTCACCTAGAACTGTGGCTCTGCCTTGTCTTATTAATTCCCTTTGTCTATCTCTCTTCTTATCAGCTATTCCATGTAAAGAGGCAACATTTCTCAGTCAAAGGCTGAATAAACACTTTTGTTTGTTTGTTCTGCTTACTCTTCAGGAAGGTAGAAATAATCAGTGCTTAAGAATGTAGACTATGGGGTATACTCATTTGGAATCCAATCCTGGTACCGCCACTTACGGTGTTGTTGGAGGCAGGTTATTTCACCTCTGTGATTCTTGGAATCCCTTTTTATGAATGGGATAATAATAACTTCTGACTTAGGGCTTTGTGAGGATTAAATATGATGAATGTCATACTGTAGATGTTGATAAATATAAGTTCAATGAGAGCAGGAACTTTGCTTTATTCACAGCTGTATATATCCAGCTTCCCAGAATAGTGCTGTCTGTTACAGAGTAGACAGCCAATAAAAACCCATTTAATGACTATTAGGTGACTGAATAAACGTCAAGTGACAAGGAAAAAGGATTGGTAGTTAGAAAATATGGCCTTGGTGATAGAAACAATACCGGAGATCATATGATAGAATTTTGTAAGACCAACAACTTCATTGCAAATACCTTTACTCAACAACATAAATGGCAACTATACACGTGGACCTTGCCAGATGGAATACACAGGAATCAAATTGGTGACCTTATGTACAACCGAACAAAACACTGCCTGGTCCTGCGCCATTCTCACAGTCGTTGTTATGCTTAAGCCCACTGTTGCAGCCACTGTGTCAATCCATCTCATTGACGGTCTTCCTCTTTTTTGCTATCACATTCCATTGGAAAAGGATAGGATGATGTTACACTACAAAGTTACATTAATTAGTAGTTTCAGATTGTGAGAAAACTAGAGGAGAAAATGTTCAAAGTACAAGTGGTAGGATTGGTCTAAAATTTTGCCAGGCAAATAAATAAATAAATAAAGATGAGTGGGAATGTTTTTAGTTTTACAGATTTAGGTAGAGTCCTCTATATAGTGAGAGAAGGAGAAATCTTAAAATGAGAAGAAGTGTGGGAGATCTGAAGATTTAAGCTAAGTGGGCAGGCATTGAAATTATACTTTTTGATAATATGCCAGTGATTAAAATAAGCCAACATTATCAGATAAAGTGCTCATTTGAGGTTGATGGGCATTTATATATAAATGACTGACTTAGTTGGTAATTTTACTGCTCAACAGTCCAATGCAAGCCTGGAAATGAGTTTTGAGGATTTGCTAGACTGTAACTAAAGGCAGAGAAACAAGAAAATGTTTAGTGTTGCCAAGGCAATGATGTTGTGATAAACAATATAATTTAAAATAGAAAGGGAGACAAATACTCTCACTACAGATGAAGACTAAGAAATGAAGACAAAACTGTAAAGTTGAATGTCTGATGAGTTCGGACGACTTCCCTAATGTCAAATTTGTAGTAACTGGCAAAACCAAGTCTCCTGACTCCTTTTCAGGCATTCTGCCACAACACTATTAATTTCAACTTAATTTTCAAAACCGTCTGTCTTTGTTTTTGCAAATGCTAGAGCTTGCAACACTTAATTCACCCACATTCAGAGTAGTATTCTAACAAGGATCATGTAGCAGAGAATGTTTTGTTATACAGGTAGTCCTCGACTTACGACGGGGTTCCGTTCTGATGACTCCGTCCTAAGTTAGTTTTAAGGTAAGTCATATACCTCGTATTTTTCCTTTAGTTTTCATTATTATTGCCTTTTATTATCAGTATCTTTATAAATCTGATCTTTATTTGTCTTCGTGAGTTGGCATGAGAATGATAACATCAGCAAATGAAGTGCTGCAACACTGGCTGTAGTACATATTACTAACAATAAGATAAAAAAAACTGAAGGTCTTAAGTGCGATTTGTCATAATTCAACTATGTTGTAACTTGAATAGTCAGGGACTACCTGTACTCTAATGAAAAACAGTTCAATATTGATGAATTTGGTATATTCTTAACTTGTTCACAATTCTCTAACCTACTCTCTTTAGAGTTTCTTTCCATGTGGTGTTTGGGCAACTATGAAGAGCAGTGTGGAATCAAGTGCACTTGGTCATATATACTGGTCATGAACACACCAGCAGGGGCAATAGCAGGAAAGAGTTATGTCCAAGATGTTCTTTAGCTAATAAGGTTGAACACTTTTTTTAATCTATATATCTTTAATCCTTTGTTTTCTATACTAACTCCTATCTCCTGTGAATTATCCCCCCTGTTTTATACTCACAATAATAACTATACACTCATTTCCTCTTTGTCATTTCCATGCCATTCTTGTATTTTCAAGTAAAAAAATAAACGAGCCAAACCCGTTGCCATCAAGTCCATTCCAACTCATACAGACCCTATAGGACAGAGTAGAACTGCCCCATAGGGTTTCCAAGGAATGACTGGTGAATTCGAACTGCTGATCTTTTGGTTAGCAGCCGAGCTCTTACCCACTCTGCCACAGCTTCTAAAATATGTTCTTTCTGACCTGAAAAAATCATTGTTGACAGAATCTTTCACTGATCAAACACATTCTAGTTAATCGAACTTATTTTTTTAGAAAATCACATGTAAAATATTTCCAAACAAATAAGATGTCATAGAGAACCACCTATACACCTCTTTTCCCATAGATTATTTTTTCTAGTGATTTCTCTTTATTTAAATATCTAACCCCTTCCTTAGTCTGGCGTATTTTTGAACTCTAAACTATTCTTAGTTTGTGGTGTTGTATGTTTTCCCTTTCTTTACCCAGACATTCTCTGCTAATTAGTTGATTGCTTGCCCATCTTTCTAACTTTATTTTAGTAAACCTTTTCCCAGCTAAGCATGTATGACTACGATTATCTACAATACTTCATTCTCTTTCTTCAGACAGCCCAAAGGAAAGCAATCAAAATAAGTGCTGCCATCCTCTTTCTTCAGACAGGCTTTCTTTTATCAGAGATCAGTACCTTACCTTAGAATTCTTGAAACTTAGTGTTATGGCCAGGTGTAAATAACTTTCCATTTATTTTAGGACCTTCTGCTTTAAAAGCTTGGTATGTTTCTACTGAAACTTTATTTAACACAATGAATTCCAGTGTTCATTTCCACAGCTTGTCATACTGTTGCTGGGTTTATTTTGATAATAAATGGAAAATAGTGGTTATCCACACCAGCCCTACTGAAAAATAAAAAACTTATATGTGGTGAGTGAAGCCACTTTTCTGAATGATAAAAATGAGATAAGATAGAATAGGCAAATAAATTAACCCAAATGACACTTATTTGGGAAAAAATGTAATAAACAATATGTATTTTAAAGGTATTGAATGGTTTAGCATTTCAGAGAAAGTATATCTGACTGTGTCTGCCACTAACTGATCATGTACCTAACACAGAAAGCCAGTCAGAGGACAAAAAATATCAAAGAATCTTCATAATCTTGATGTTGCCAAATTTTCTATTTCAGTGTTTGGAAATTTGAGTTACTGATTCTAGCCAAAACTAAACTGTTGGAAAATATTAACAGCTACTAGATCCC
>NW_004444174.1:640076-641252 GCF_000243295.1 Trichechus manatus latirostris
TCCCCCTTTCCTACTCCTACTCACCTTTGGTAACTAGTACTAAACTTTAGTTTCTGCATATTTGCCTATTCTATATACTTCATATAAATGGAATCATACAATATGTGTCCTTTTGGATTGACTTACGTCACTCAGCATAATGTTTTCAAGGTCTATCCATATTGTACTATGTATCAGGACATCATTTATCTTTAGGCAGAGTAATACCCCATTGTATGTATGTATGTACCCTTTTGTTCACCCATTCATCTGTTGATGGACATTTAGGATGTTTCTACTTCTTGGCTACTGTGAATAGTGCTACAATGAACCCTGATGTACATACATCTGTTTATGTTACTGCTTACAGTTCTTTGGGGGTATATACCAAGAAGTGGAATTGCTGAATCATGTGGTAATTCTGTGTTTAACTTTTTGAGAAACCTCCAAACTGTTCTACAAAGCAGCTATTCCATTTTACAGTCCCACCAGCACTGAATGAGGGTTCCAATTTCTCCATATCCTCACCATCACCTGTTGTTTTCCTTTTTTTAAAGAAAATTATTATTATAGCTATCTTAGTGAGGATTAAGTGATATATCATTGTGGTTTTGATTGCATTTCCATAATAACTAATGCCATTCAGCAACATTTTCTGCGCATGTTGACCATTTGTGTTTCTTCTTTGTTTAAATATTTATTCAAGTCTTTTGCCCATTTTTTAATTGAATGGTTTATCTTCTTGTTGTTAATTTGTAGGTCTTTATATATTCTGGATATTAAAACTTTATCAAATGTATAGTTCCAAAAATTTGTTTTTCCAGTCGTAAGCTGTCTCTTTACTTTGTTGATAAAATATTTTAGTGAACAAAAGATTTTAATTTTGATGAAGTACACAATTCCATTTATAATAGCACGTAAAAGAATAAAATACTTAGGAAAAAAGTTAACCAAAGAAGTGAAAGACTTGTGCACTGAAAAGTATGTCATTACTGAAAGAAAGAAAGAAAGAGAGAGAGAGGGAGAGAAAGAAGAGGAGGAGGGAGGAAGGAAGCGAGAAAGAGAAGAAGGAAAGTAGGAAGGAAGGAAGAAGACCTGCATAAATGGAAGGACACTTGTGTTCATGGACTGGAAGACTTAATATTGTTAAGATGCCAGTGTTACCCAAAGAAATCTATAGATTCAATTCAATCCCCA
>NW_004444174.1:645834-661550 GCF_000243295.1 Trichechus manatus latirostris
ATCAGTCACTGGTTATGACCCAAGAAATATTTTGGAAATTAATCACTGAAACTTGACCTCTTGTGTATAATCCTCTTTCTAAAGGGACTAAAAAAGGAGTGAAGGAAATATCCTTAATAATGATCAATACTTGATGTGAATCAACTAAGTATATGTTGAATTATACTGATAGTGGTGTAACTATCACTTTATTATAGGACACAATGAATCCACGTGGAATAAATATTTTGATACTGTACAATTTGTAACTGACTTAAACATTGGTAAATGGAACTGGTAACATTTAATACTCTCCAAAATATAGAAAAAAACTGTCCAAATGACTGAAGATATAGTCACAAATCAGTAAATAAGTCCACTTGCTAAAAGCAATACAAGTTCTTTAAAAATGGTGAGGAAAAATTATCCATTTATTTAAACAATATGAAACTGTCTCTAAAGGAATGTGGAAGACTATTAGTTACGTGATATAACCCCCCACCCTTGGATAATTCAAGCAGTTATTGGGATAATAGTAATAAAAAAAAAGTTTAGTGGTTATTTGGGATAAAATCTCTGTGGTGAAAGATTTATAAAGAAAAGAGATGATGAGCTAATAGAGACTATAGGAGGTATATGTATTTGAGTAATGGATTTCAGGTTAGCATGAGATTTAATCCTACTTATGAAGGAACCTCAGTGGGGACCCCTGGGACACTCATCTCCAATTCAAACTGGTCTGCAATATCTGCTCAGTAAGCTGCTGGTACTTGTTGACATGAGTTACTAACCTCATAGAAGTGATGGATGTGTACTTCCTAGTTAAAGATAAACTTGTATCATATTATTTTAATCGATGCATGACTTACACTTTACTACACTGGCTGAGAAAGCCAGCCTTGACTGAATAGCTCTATGCAGTTGGTTTGGGAGTGGTCATAGGGGTTTAACCCTCTAATTTCACCCCGCTAGTCAAAGGACCGGACAAGATCTTGACCTTTATGAGCTGATAACATCCACATATGTCTTTTTGGGGATCCAAAATCAGAGAATCACATCACCAGTTGGTAGTTGGCTGTTGTGTCCACTGTTCTGTGCATAAAGATAAGTTCTTGTGCCATTTACCCATATTAAAGACACTTGTTTAATTTATCTCTCTGCTGGTGTCTTTCCATCAATTAGTATCACTCTTGTGACAGCAGTTTAAATACATTATAAGAGAACCAGTGATCTGTGGCTCATTAAAAATAAAAAAAAAAGAGTGACAGAGAGAAGACCATAAGAAAACTTTTAAGGCAGCCTAACAGTTGAAGCAACTGAATTCATAAAGCAACAGGAGACACCAGGTAGAGAGTAGAACAGTTTAGCAGGCAGCAGCAGAAGTGATAGGTAAGGGCTAGAATTATTGAGTCTATGGTTATGCCAAACATAGTTATAAACATTTTACCTATTAGTTAAGTTGATCCTCATATGCCTGACACTCCCTAAGGTGACTTCAATGAATCATGCACTTGTGTAATATCTTTCCCTGGGTGTGGGCAGAACCTGTAATTTGCTGCCAGCCAATAGATTATGACAAAGGTGAAAAGAGAGTCATTCCCGTGACTAGCTTAGTTTATACAACACTCTTAGCATACCAAAGCAAGAGATTATCTAGAAGATCATGTAGAATTAGTTGTCATATTATGAGAGGGCCTATGACAGAACCATGTGGCATGGAATTGCAGAAGCCTTCTAGGAACTGAGAGCAGTTCCAAGTTGACAGCAAGGAAACAATGACTTCAGTCCCACAACCACACACTGAATTGTGCCAATCATCACACAAGCTTGAAAGAGGACAAGACAGAAAGAAATGCAGCCTGGACAAAAGCTTGATTGTAGCCCTATGAGACCCTGAGCAGAGAATCTTGCTCAGGTGTGCCTAGACTCCCGACTGTATAAACCATAAGATAATAAATGTGTGTTGTTTTAATCTGCTAAGACTCTGCCAATTTATTACAAAACACTAAATAATTAATACAACTCAGGACAATCCCGTGAGTTTTGTATTATTGTTGTTCCTTATATTCCAGATGAGATAACTGAAGTATTGATTCGTTAAATAAACTTTGCAAGTTGACACAGCTAATAAATGGTGGAAATTGTAGTTTCAAACAAATAATACCCAAGAATGGCTGTGTACAATGGTGACTTCAAGTTTAGTGAGGATTGGCGTCTACAGTCCTCACTAAAAATACAAAAGCTAGAAAATTGCTTTTAAAGAACCAGACCTGTTGTCAGTCTTCAGATCTCTTATGCCCTCTAAATTCCTGTGAATTATTCTCTAATTCTCAAGAAGCTTGTTGAAAATGTTTCCTTGATTTATTTCCTCATATATACTTATAATAAGCTCCTTTTAATTAGGTTAACTGGAACATGTTTCTCTTCCTTTGTTCTTTTTATTTTCACCTCAGAGAGTCAGAAACATCCATGGGAAGGTAAGTCTAAATTTTCATACCCATTGGCTATTACACAGAAAGAAACACCCATGATAAAGGAAATAATTCCTACATTACGTATGGAAGTTGGAGGTAGGCAACTTAATGGTGTGAGAATTTAATTTCATCCCTGTGCTTCTGAGATAAACTTCTGGTATTGTGGCTAAATAACACAATCTGATTTAATTTAAAGTCTGGTTTAACCATTAGGTTTTAGATAAAGGCAACATTTTAAGATAAGCACAAGAGAAATAAAACCAAATTATCTCAGTTTTTAGAGACCCACTTAAAACTTTTTGAATGCGACTAAACTGGCACATTATTCTACAGTCACAAAGCTAAAATCTTGACAGGGGTCTTACACCAGTTTAGTATATCTAATTATAAGTAAAAATACTGGCATTTTTATTGCATCCTAAAGGGGAAAAGTGAGATCAAAGTATATTTCCTTAATAATGAGTATTTGAAAGGATTGTTGCCATAGTACCTTGGTTCACACTCCAAAATATGCCACCAACTTTGAGATTTAGATGATGCTGAGGGAATATAGGGTCACTGTGAGTCGGAATGGACTCGATGGCAATGGGTTTCATTTTGGTTTTGAGGAATAATATTTAAGTATTCCTAAAAGTCTAAAAAGGAAAGGCAGGTTCTCATGGCTAATTTTTAAAATTGTTTATGACATTTGACATGACTGGAAACAAAGAGATAGCAAATACAATCTAATCATGTGTTTTAAAATTAACTAATGTTAGAAGAATATTTTCTGGGCATACAACTAAAAGCATACAACTTAAAATAATAAAGAGTGTCCTGTGAAGCCTGATGTACCAGTGTCTGAAAATATTTTGTCCAGATTTTTATTAGTTTCAGGGAGAAGAATAAATCCAGTCCACATTACACCATCTTGGCCAGAAACAAACATCTCTTCACTATAGTAACTTTTTTTTTCCTAGTCAGTTATTTCTTTAATAAATATTTTCTATTACCTACTATGTATCCAATGATTTGTTATTTCATGTGAAAAACTGCTGAGTACCACAGAGAATCACAGCGTTCATTCATTTATTCCTTTAACAAATGCATATATCACTTTTCCAGATTTAGACTTATTCTAAAGGATCTACCAGAAAATTCTTACATAGTTCCTTCCCTTAATAAGCTTGCAGATAGTAGTAAAATCAAATATACAAACAAGTCTGTAAGGGTTATTTCTGCCAATGGGAAGAGAATATGTCTACGTGATAAAGATGCTATTTTATCTGCCCTTTTGCTGACTGGTAGGATTTTAACAGGTACAAAGTGTGAAGATAGCCTTTTAACAGAAAAAGAAGCTGTACAAAAAAACACAAGAAAGAAAAAAGGTGTTAATTTGGCCAAGAAATATAGCAGGGCAGTTTGACAAATAACCTAATGTTACTATTGTATAGAACACATGAATGGAACTATAAGAAGATTAACCTTTGAAATGGATTAAAATAATATAGAAAGACATGGGTACCACACTTTGGTCTTAGGACTACATTTGGTGAACAGTGTAGACAACAGAAGGAGCAAGACCATCACAACGAAGCTTAGGTGCAAGTACCTTGTCAGACTTATATAGTATGGGATATACCCACTATGGGGAAACCAACTGGAAAATAATGAAATGAAGATTTCTCAAGAATATCAACCTGGTATGACTGTGGGGGCAATGGCAATATTAATAGACTAGAATAGTCAGAAGGTAGAGAAAAATCTAAAAGAAAAAAAAAGTCATGAGTTTGGTTATAGGGAAAACAAAATGTATAGATAAGAGATGAAATATAGTTATGAAAATTAGATTCTTGAAATAATTGTGCAAGTCTTAAGTCACCATAACCAATGATGCAAAATGATTAGACAATTGTCCAAGATTGTGACAGATTGCCACAAGAAAAAAGAAAAAAAGACTAATATTAACTCACTGTCAAAGTTTGTTTAAGCCTTGGTATTACTACCAGGTTTTTAGCCTATGAAGCCAATCACTTCAGACAAGGAGGAGAAGCGAGTGCATTAAATGAAGGGGACATTAAATATTTTAGAAATAAGGACCATTGATGTAGTTCTCTGATCAATGAATTTTGTTTTTTTTAATTGCTAAAACATATATTATTTCTTGCCAGATACTATTTTCTCCAGTGACATATAGCCGATAGTTGAGCACAAGTGACACATTTTAGAGAAGTAAGATTTGTACAGGTGACCTAGAAGTGAAAACTAGTGTCCCTCTGCTAGTCTTCTAAACATCTATTTCCCTGCCTGAACAGTTTGTAATATCAAAAGATTGATAGATGTGTGTACACCTATGTTTACTTTTCTCTCCCTGGGCTTTTGTATGTCCAAAGGTCGTGAAACCATTTTGAGAGAAAACTGTTTTCATTGAACTTGGAGGAGAAAAATAGAGGTCCTGTCAACTCTAATAAAAGTCAGTTCACACAAAAAACATACAGAAATAAATGAGTAGCATATTCTACATAAATCTCTATCGTTTTAAAAATTTTTTTTTTTATTCCTAGAAGATCAAAACTGAAATGATACCTTCTCAGTCATCAAAGGGTAACTCTTACATGAGCTACATTTGTGAAATATCCTCACAAATATCAAAATTTACTCTTCCCCATACTACTTACACTCATTCTTCTAAGGATTTTCATTCAATAGTTACTTAAGTTTATGTTTTTCCATGTTTGTGTTGTGTTAGCTTTTAACAAAAAATTTCATTTTACAGAATGTTCTGATAAATTATGGATTTCTCTAATCTTGAGTTGTTCTTTTTTGCAAAGGACAGATACCATTTTTGACTAGTCTGGGCATAAAGGAAAATATGCAAATTCTTGCCAGTACTTTTAGACTTGGAATAGTTAGAGCTGATATCTAAACCTGAAAATTGCAAATCAGATACCTAAGTCTCCAAAGTAGCTAGTAATATGTACTTATGCTCTATCTAAAATGATATCAAATCATTACTTTAATTCTCTATGAATTCTGGCTTCAAGTCTAAGTCATCCTCTCCTAAGGTATTACGTACATATCTCTATTGTTGAGGTAAATAAGGACTGTAACTTCAAATAATACAACTGATCAGAATTTTATAGATATTATACAAGTTTCTTACTATGTCCTGGCTAAAATGATCAAGCTAAATAAAATAGTTTAGGGGTATTTCTTCTAGAATTTTGCACAAATCTCTCTGAACAATAGGCTTCATCATTCATTTATATTTATTAATTGTTTATCTATGGTTTTATCTGACCAGACTGAGACTAATGTATTCCAGTTTTGACTATAATGTGTTTCATGAATTAAAGAAAAATAAAATGAAAAACTGAGATCACGTAAGTTTGAAAAAATGATAGAATTTCATTTCTCCCCAGTTTTACAGAGCCATGGACTTAATGTGACTTGTGATTTTCCATATTTTTCTCTTCCTAAAACTGCAGAACATTTGACAGAATTAGTGTTCACTTTGTTTAATGATACTCCATCTCTATTTAAACTAAAGCTTATTGCTTCCAAATCGTAGTGTTATCTTATTAAACACCTCTTCAAAAAAATCAAACTAGTTTCATCTTGCTAAAACTCAAGGCTGGGATTCTCAGAACAATATGGTAGAAGACAAGCAATTGAACTTTCATATTGTTCTTCCATTGCTAGACCTTTTATCACTTCAAGGATTTGGTGTAACATGAGATTACAGTTTTCTAAGAGATCTATTCAATACCACCAGAGCCAAATCTGTTGCCATCGAGTCAATTCTGACTCATACTGACCCTATAGGACAGAGTACAACTGCCCCATAGGGTTTCCAAGGAGTGGCTGGTGGATTCAAACTGCTGACCATTTGGTTAGCAGCTGAACTCTTAACCACTGCACCACCAGGGCTCCATTCAATATTAGATTTAATGAAAAAGAACTAGTCATAGGCTAAACTACATTAGTCCATTATATCCCCCCCAAAAAACCCAAACGTTGTTGCTGTCCAGTCGATTCCCACTCACAGTGACCCTCTAAGACAGAGTAGAACTGCTCCATAGGGTTTCCAAGGAAAGGCTGGTGGATTTGAACCGCCAACCTTTTGGTTAGCAGCCTGAGCCCTTAATCCCTGTGTTACCGGACACCTTATATTGACACTTTTGTAAAACTCACATGTTAATATGTCAGTTATATAAAGTGTGAATGATTCCTTCACAAATTGCCTACTTTATAAGGTGATATAACAGCAGAATTACTTTGATTCTCCTTCAGAATAATGTGAGTGATGCTGTGAAGCACAGAAAGATAGGTGTGCATTCTCTAAATGCTGTTATGTTGGGCAGCCTCTAAGATTACACTTTATGATCCCTTCCTCCTGGTAGTTTTGTATAGTGCCCTTCCACATTGTGCCAGTTTTGGTCTGTGTGACCAACAGCATACAGTAGATGTAATGGTATTTTGCTTCTAAAATTAGGGCACAAAAATACCATTGGCTTCTCTCTGGGGTGCTCTTCCTATCTCTCTCTTTGATCATTGATTCTGGGGGAAAGCCAGATGCTATGTTGAGCAGCTGTGTGGAGACATCCAAGTTATGAGAAACTGAAGTATTAGAACAACAGATAGCAAGGACTTGTGGCCTGCCAGCAGTCACAGGGTGATCTTGGAAGTGGAAATTTTAAGGCCTGCTAATAGACACATGAGTGAAATTGAAGAAGATCCTCCCCCAGTTGAGCCTTGAGATGAGCCTGTATCCTCAGCTGACAACTTGACTGTAACCTCATGAGGCACTTGTGCCAGAACCACCTAGCTAAGCTGCTTCTGGATTCTTGACTCACAGAAATCTGAGATAATAACTGTTTGTTGTTTTATGATGCTAAGTTTCAGGAAAATTTATTACACAAGAATAACTAATACAATAATTTTTATAAGCCCTCACTCCCCTAAGTCACAGTGTAAAATGCTTAATTAATTTATGTTTTCCAGAACAATAGAATGAAACACTGCCCAGTCCTATGCCATTCTCACAATTGTTGCAATATTTGAAGCCACTGCTGGAGCAACTGTGTCAATCCATTGCACTGAAGGTCTTTCTCTTTTCCAGTGTCCCTCCACTTAACCAAGCATGATATCCTTCTCCAGGTCCTGGTCCCTCCTGATAACATGTCCAAAATTTGTGAGACAAAAACTTGTCATTCTCCCTTCTAAGGAGCATTCTGGCTGTACTTCTTCCAAGACAGAATTGTTCCTTCTTCTGGCAGTCCATTGTATAATCAATATTCTTTGAGAACACCATAATTAAAACGCATCAATTCTTCTTCAGTTTTCTTTATTCGTTGTCCAGCATTTGCATGCATATGAGGCAACTGAAAATATGATGGTTTCAGTCAGGTGCACTTAGTCCTCAAAGTGATATCTTTGTTTTTTAACACTTTAAAGAGGTCCTTTGCAGCAGATTTGCCTGATGCAATATGTCGTTTGATTTCTTGACTGCTGTTTCATGAGTGTTGTCTTGTGGATCCAAGTAAAATGAAACCCTTGACAACATCAATCTTTTCTCCATTTATCATGATGTTGCTTACTGCTCCAGTTGTGAGGATTTTTGTTTTCTTTATGTTGAGTTGTAATCCATACTGAAGGCTTTAGTCTTTGATCTTCATCAGTATGTGCTTCAAGTCCTCTTCACTTCCAGCAAGCAAGGCTGTATCATCTGAATGTCGGAGGTTGTTAATGAGTCTTCCTCCAATCCTGATGTCATGTTCTTTTTCATGTAGTCCAGCTTCTTGTATTATTTGCTCGGCATACAGATTGGACTAGTACAGTGAAAGGATATAACTCTGACATATACCTTTCCTGATTTTAAACCACGCAGTATCCCTGTGTTCTGTTAGAACAACTGCTTCTTGGTCTACGTATAGGTTCCTCATGAACACAATTAAGTATTCTGGAATTCCCATTCTTTGCAATGTTATCCATAACTTGTATGATCCACACAAGTGAATGCCTTTGCATCGTCAATAAAACACAGGTAAACATCTTTCTGATTTTCTCTGCTTCTAGTCAAGATCTGTCTGATATTAGCAGTGATAACCCTCATTCCACATCCTCTTTTGAATCTGGCTTGAATTTCTGGCAGTTCCTAGTGGATGTACTGCTGCAGCCGATTTTGAATTATCTAGAGCAAAATTTTACTTGCGTGTGATATTAATGATATTGTTCTATAATTTCTGCATTCTGTTTTATCATCTTTCTTTGGAATGGGCATGAATACTGATCTCTCCAGTTGGTTGGCTAGTTAGTTGTCTTCCAAATTTCTTGGCATACATGAGTGAGCACTTGGAGAGTCGCATCCGTTTGTTGAAACATCTCAATTGGTATTCTGTCAATTCCTTGAGCCTCGTTTTTTGACAATGCCTTCAATGAGGCTTGGACTTCTTCCTTCAGTACCATCAGTTCTTAATCATATGTTATCTCTTGAAATGGTTGAACATCGACCAATGCTTTTTGGTACAGTGATTCTGTATATTCCTTCCATCTGCTTTTGATACTTTCTGCATCGTTCAATATTATGCCCATAAAACCAAAAACCCATTGCCGTTGAGTTGATTCCAACTCATAGTAACTCTAGAGGACAAAGAAGAACTTCCCCATATGGATTTCCAATTAAAAGCTGGTGTATTTGAATTTCCAACCTTTTTGTTAGCAGCCAAATGCTTAACCACTGCACCACCATGGCCCCATTGTGCCCATATACTATACTATACCCATTGCTGTCGAGTTGATTCTGACTCATAGTGACCCTATAGTACAGAGTAGAACTGCCCCATAGGGTTTCCAAGGAGCGCCTGGTGGATTCAAACTGCTGACCTTTTGGTTAGCAGACATATCTCTTAATCACTACACCACCAGGGTTTCCATTGTGCCCATAGAACCTTCAGTATTGGAACTCAAGCCTTGTATATTTTCTTCAGTTCTTTCAGTTTGAGAAACACTAAGCATGTTCTTCCCTTATGCTTTTATAATTCCAGTTCTTTGCACATGTCATTATAATACTTTACTTTGTCTTCTTGAGCCACTCTTTGAAATTTTTGTTCATATTTTTACTTCATCATATCTTCCTGTTGCTTTAGCTACTCTATGTTCAAGAGCAAGTTTCAAAGTCTCTTCTGACATCCATTTGGGTCTTTTCTTTCTTTGCTGTCTTTTTAATGATCTCTTACTTTCTTCATGTATGATGTCCTTGATGCCAATCCACAATTTGTCTGGTCTTCAGTCATTAGTGTTCAATGTGTCAAATCTGCTCTCAAGATGGTCTCTAAATTCAGGTAGGATATACTCAAGGTTGTACTTTGGCTCTCTTGGACTCGTTCTAATTTTCTACAGCCTCAACTTGAACTTTCATATGAGCAATTGATGGTCTGTTCCACAGTTGGCCCCCTGGCCATGTTCTGACTGATGATTTTGAGCTTCTCCATTATTCTTTCCACAGATATAGTCAATTTGATTCCTGTGTATTCCATCTGGTGAAATCCAAGTTTAATGTCACCATTTATGTTGTTGATAAAAGGTATTTCCAATGAATATGTAGTTGGTGTTGCAAAATTCTATCGTGTGATCTCCGGCAAACTTTCTATAGCTAAGGCCATATTTTCCAACTACCAATCCTTCTTCTTTGTTTCCAACTGTCACATTCCAATCACCAGTAATTATCAATGCATCTTAATTGCATGTCTGAACAATTTCAGACTGCAGAAGTTGGTAAAATCTTCAATTTCTTCATCTTTGGCATTAGTGATTGATGTGTAAATTTGAATAGAAGTCATATTAACTGGTCTTTCCTGTAGGTGAATATCATCCTGTCACTGTCAGCATTTTACCTCCGGATAGATCTTGAAATGTTCTTTTTGATGATGAATGCAATGCCATTCCTCTTCTATTTGTCATTTCATGTATAGTAGACCATATGATTGTCCAATTCAAAATGACCAATACCAGTCCATTTCAGCTCACTAATGCCTAGGATATTGATCTTCAAGCATCCCATTTTATTTCTGGCAACTTCCAAGTTTTCTAGTTCATACTTCATACATTCCATGTTCTAATTATTAATGGATGTTTACAGCTGCTGCTTCTCATTTTGAGTCGTGCCACCTCAGCAAATGAAAGTCCGAAAGCTTTATTCCATCCAAGTAGTTAAGGTGAATTCTACTTTGAGGAAGCAGCTCCTCTCCAGTCATATTCTGAGTTCCTTCCAACCGGAGGGGCTCATTTTCAGCACTATACCAGACATTGTTTTGCTGCTATTCATGCAGTTTTCACTGGCCAGTTTTTTCAGAAGTAGATGGCCAGGTCCTTCTTCCTAGTCTGTCTTAGTCTGGAAGTTCCTCTGAAACCTGTCCACACTGGGTGACCCTGCTGGTATTTGAAATACTGGTGACATAACTTCCAGTATCACTGCAACATAGAAACTACCACAGTAGGACAAACTGACAGACTTGTGGTGGATTATTTGTCCAGTTGTGATGATTTTTTATTTTTCAAACAGAAAACCCACTGCCGAAGAGGTGATTCCAACTCATAGCAACCCTATAGGACAGAGTACAATTGCCCCATAGGGTTTCCAAGTCTGCAAATCTTTAGGAAAGCAGACTGCCACATCTTTCTCCCACAGAGCGGCTTGCGGATTTAAACTGCGGACCTTTTGGTTAGCAGTCTAGTGCTTAACCACTGCACCAGCAGGGCTCCCTTTCAAACACTAAGTTATTCAAAAATCAAAAGGTAGGGTGCTGAAATGCCTTGCTTTGGTCTCTCAAAATGATGTTTTCAATGCATATAACCCAATATTATGTTCTGCAACCTTCAAAGCTTTTATAAAAAAATATTCTCTGAAATTCTCATGCTGTTTATTTTAGGTATATAATGAAAGATGTGATCCACTCATTACAGAATGACCCAGTATAATAACCACTGAAACTATTTCTATCAGATTTTAGAACAAGGAAATATTGCCTGGCTTCTGTCAATCTGATTTATATTTTACACCTTGGGCATTGCAAATATTTTAGCTAATTATACTTCTCTCTATTGTCTATTGAGAAATTCAAAGTCAAATTTGCAGCCTCCTTTTTTGCTGTTTGTTATTATTTAATTTTAATTTTATTTTGTTGTTGTTCAGAATATACACAATAAAAACACAAGCCAATTCATTAGTTTCTACACATACAATTTAGTGACACTGATTACATTCTTCAAGTTGTGCAACCATTCTCATCCTCTTTTCTGAGTTGTTCCTCCCTCATTAACATATACTCACTGCCCCCTAAGGTTCCTATCTAATTGCAGCCCATTTTTAGCAGTTGTAGAGGTGTTATGGCACACATTTTGTGTGCTAAAATCATCACCTTAATTCCTATTCATTATTCTATTCATACTCCTTTGTGCAAATTTCCTCACATATCTTTTTATTTGTATTTGGTATGTGTTTTCACTTTATGTCTAAACTAAATGTGAGCGCTATAAATAAAAATTTAAAAAATAGTTTTTTCTTATGTTCTAAATTTGTTTCTTTATATTGCTTAATCCTTAGCTTTTACTGTTAGTATACTTTTATAACCTTGCTTTATACGTTATATTTGATATACTATATATGTAAAGTTGTATGATACTCATTAAAGCTAGAATGTAGAATTTTTTGTTCTGTTGAAAACTTTATAAAAAAACTTTATCAGCTCATCTTCTTCTATTTAAGGTGATTCTAGTTACAGTATTTTAGGGCCTCTGAAATAGTCTCAGTTAAAATGTAGAGAAAGTTTTTTAAGCACGTAGTTTAAAGTCATATTTCAAGACTATGCCTTTTGACAGCTGTGAAATAACAAAGTAATTGCATCTTAACTACGAAATATGACTTCTTCTTGCTTGTAGAAAGTGGATATTTTGCCAATTCTGACAGGTATACAACAGCTTCAGGGCATCCTTTGTTTCCTGATTAATTTAATCCCAATATCCACCTTGTCAGATTCATTGTCACCTTATCCCAAAGTTGAGATAAGCAAATTAAATATATAAAGTGAAAGACACTAGTTTGAAAAATACAAGAGTATTCTTGTATTTTTAATTGTATAATACAAGGAAGACAATATAGATAGAAAAATGTATGTTGAGTTATTTTATGCTATAAGCCATTTTGCTCATTAAAAATGTATTTTTTCTTCCTTACATTGACAATTGTAGCAGACAGCAGAGATTTCATACAAATTGGTAGGATCATTCGCAAGTATTAATTAAAAACCTTTCAGTTCTCTCCAAATGGCTCTTTTAATTTATAAATACAACTGTAGAAGTTCAGATCATTAACTTACATATTATTTACAGAGAAAAAGATTATGTAATTAATCTTTTTAGAACAAAATGAACTTTAGATACAAATCATACATTGATAAGTTTGGTCACTTCCAGGTATGACACTATAGTCAGAAGCACCATGCTGTCCCTCCATAGCAAAGATCTGAAAAACTAAGTCAAACACAGTCACACGTCAGTCCTGAAACCCTAAGCATCAAATGAAGAGATAAAGAACTCAGCCAAGCACCAAATGGAATAAGAAACTGACTGAGAATAGAGAGCAAGGAGAGATACATGCAGAGGTTTCCTATCAGCTAATGCAACATGGATCTGCCATCTTGGACTCCTTTCAGAGATTGGTGAACAGGGGGTATGAGAAAGCAGTTTTATGGAGCTTCCAGCAAGAGACAGAACAACAGGTAACCAACGATACATGCTTTTCCACCCCCCACCCTTGTTTACCCCCACTCAGCCTCCTCTTCTTCCCACAGCCACAGTCTCTTGGCCAGGAAGCACCGGCTTCACCCTGGTATCATTGGATTCCACCCGCCTGCACTGGCCGGCTCCCTGAGTGCCACTTGTTGGCTGCTGGTGTTGCTTTTTTCTGCTTCATTAGATTTCTTTCTTATCTCTCACCACCTCCCCCTCCTTTCTCTCAAATACCTGGCTTTATGGCCATCTTTGTTTCTTCCTGTGGAACTGTTTCCCAGCCCGTGCCACCAAGCTGGTGGGAACCCGCCAGGGCTTTTTCCTTGTTTGTTTGCTTGTTCTGATTTGTTCTGTTTTGATTTGTTTGTTTGATTGTTTTCTTTTTCTTTTCTTGGCTTAGGAGCCCTGTCTTGCTGGACAGTGCTGTGCAGATGGGAGATACGCCCTTACTCTGAGCAGATGCACAGAGACATCACTGGTGGCATTTCTTTTTTCTTGTTTTTTTTTTTCTTTTTTTTGTTTCTTTGTTTTGTTTTCTTCTCTCTCTTTTTCCCTTTTTCGTCTTTCTTCATTTCCAGTTTCTAGATTTACTCATTTTTTCTTTTACCCTTTTTCTTTCTTTTTTTTTAATTTCTGTTTTCTCCATTTCTCAGTCTGTCATCTCTCTACTCCAATAGCCAGCTCCCTTAACACTCTTTTTGGTTTCTATATATGATCTGGCTCCTGTTCCTCTCTCCTCTCTCTCCTCTTTCTCATATCCATCTTAGCTCCACATATCATAATCTCCACCCTCCTTCCTACCTGCACTGTGTGCTGAACATCACATCCCCAAGCAGCATAGGCATGGCCTACCGGAATCTGTCCTGCACTGATTCCCAGCCTGCCCTGTCATCCTTAGTATGTGGCACAAACAACCTATCCCAGCAAATCCCCTTCAGCTGGACCTGCCCTGATGTACCATACCTGAGTGACTGACCCTGCCCGTTGGTGAAGGAGGTGAAAAGTATCGTGTTCACAGACAAGCAAACAACAAAGAATGCACAGCCCACCTGCTCAGACATAACCAAATAAAACAAAAAAGCAGGACAAAACAAACAAATCTACAATCAAAAAATGAGGAAAATAACTACTGAATGCTCTGAAGACAGAAGTCAATATCAAAACATATACAAGAAGAGGACAGGATGATTCCAGTAGGAGTCCAAAATAAAATACTAAGTGACTTTCCAATAAAAGAAAAAACACTAGAACTACCTTATAGGGAATTCAAATCTCAATATTCAGAATTATCCAAGAGTTGAAGCAAAAAGCAGACAAAATGAGGAAAAATAGAAAAATTCATGGAAAAGCCAGACAAATTCAAGGAAAATACAAACAGAAAAATGGAAGCATTCAACACAATAATACAGGAACAAAATGCTAAAATAAATTCACAACTAGAAATCATACAGAAACAACAACTAAAAACCAAAAGATAAACAGCTAGATTGCAGAAACGGACAGTATCATAGAAGGGTTGAGGAATAGGTTTGAAATGATGGAAGACAGAATCAGCGAAATTGAAGACAAACATTTGGATACAACACTGTTTGAGGAAAAATCAGAAAAAAGAACAAAGAAAAATGAAGAAACCCTGAGAATTATGTGGGATACGATCAAAAGCAAAAATCTGCGAGTGATGGGAGTTCCAGAACAGGAGGACAAAACAAAAAACACAGAGAGGATTGCTGAAGAATTGCTGACAGAAAACTTCTCCAATAGCATGAAAGATTAAAAACTGACCATCCAAGAAGCGCCATGAACCCCATATAGAATAGACTCAAAAATAAAATTACCAAAGCGTATCATAATCACACTTGCTAAAACTGTGGACAAACAAAGAATCCTGACAGCAGCTTGAGAAAAACAAAAAGTCACATAAAGAGGAGAAACAATAAGACTAACCTCCGATTATTCAGAGAAAACCATGCAGGCAAGAAGGCATTGGATGACATATATGAAACCTTGAAAGAAAAAAATTGCCAGCCAAGAATAACATATCCTGCAAAACTCTCATTCAAATACAATGGTGAAATTAGGACATTTCCAGATAAACAGAAATTAAGGGACTATGTAAAAACAAAATCAAACTTACAAGACATATTAAAGGGAGTCCTTCGATCTGAGAACAAACAACATCAGACCACAGGCTGAATCTAGGACACAGGATTATAATAGCCAGATACCAACCTAGGAAAAGAACTCTCAAGGACAATCCAAAACTGAAAGAATTACAACAGGAAACCAGAGAGGTTAATCTGTAAATTACAACAACATCAGAACAATAAAAGAGGTAATAAACAGTGTAGTTATAGAACCTTCTGATGGAGAGGAAGGCAAGGCAATACCATGTAAAAATAGACTGCTTCAAACATAGGAAGAGAAAGGTAAATTTCAAGGTAACCACAAAGAAAGTTAACAAACCTACTCATCAAAATAAAGAAGAAAAACATAAAG
>NW_004444174.1:662551-671619 GCF_000243295.1 Trichechus manatus latirostris
TCAGAGGACAATTTATAGCAATAGATGCACATATGAAAAAAGAAGAAAGGGACAAAATCAAAACATTAACTACAGAACTCAAACAAATAGAAAAAGAACAGCAAAAAAAGCTCACAGCCACTAGAAGAAAGGAAATAATAAAGATCAGAGCAGAAATAAATGAAAAAAAGAGAATAGAAAAACAACAGAAAGAATCAACAAAACCAAAAGTTGGTTCTTTGAAAGAATCAACAAAATTGACAAACCCTTGGCCAGACTAACAAAAGAAAAACAAGAGAGGATGCAAATAACCCAAATAAGAAACGAAATGGGGGACATTTCAACAGGCCCAACTGAAATAAAAAGGATCATAACAGAATATTATGAAAAACTATACTGCAACAAATTTGAAAACCTAGAGGAAATGGATAAATTTCTAGAAACACACTACCTACCCAAACTACAAAAAAATGATGTGGAAAATCTGAACAAACCCATAACAAGAGAAGAGATTGAAAAGGTAATAAAAAAACACCCAACAAAAAAAGCCCTGGCTCAGATGGCTTCACTGAAGAATTCTACCAAACATTCAGAGAAGAGTTTATACCAGTACTACTCAAACTATTTCAGAACATAGACAAGGAAAGGATACTTTCAAATTCATTTTACGAAGCCAGCATAACCCTGATACCAAAACCAGACAAAGTTGCCATAAAAATAGAAAATTACAGACCAATATCTCTCAGGAATATAGATGCAAAAGTTCTCAACAAAATTCTAGCCAGTAGAATTCAGCATCATATCAAAAAAATAATACACCATGACCAAGTAGGATTCATACCAGGTATGCAAGGATGGTTCAACATTAGAAAATCAATCAATGCAATCCACCACATAAATAAAAGGAAAGAAAAGAATCACAGATCATCTCAATTGATGCAGAAAACGCATTCGATAAAGTCCAACACCTGTTCCTGATAAAAACTCTCAATAAAATAGGTATAGAAGGGGAATTTCTCAATATAATAATGGCATCTATGGAAAATCAATGACCAACATCATTCTTAATAGAGAGAGGCTGAAAAAATTCCCCTTGAGAACAGGAACAAGACAAGTATGTCCTTTATCTCCACTCCTATATAACATTGTGCTAGAAGTCCTAGCTAGAGCAATAAGGAAAGAAAAAGAAATAAAGGGCATCCAAATTCGTAATGAGAAATTAAAATGTCCTTGTTTGCGGATGATATGATACTATACATTGAAAACCCTAAAGACTCCATGAGAAAACTACTGGAACTAATAGAAGGATTCAGCAGAGTAGCAGGATACAAGATAAACATACAAAAATCCATTGGATTCCTATACATCAATAAAGAGAACGATGAAAAAGAAATCAGGAAAGCAATACCGTTTATAATAGCCCCTAAAAAAATAAAATACTTAGGAATAAATCTAACCAGGGATGTGAAAGACGTATACAAAGAAAACCTCAAAACACTACTGCAAGAAACCTGAAGAGATCTACAAAAATGGAAAAACATACCATGCTCATGGATAGGCAGACTCAACATAGTGAAAATGACAATTCTACCCAAACCAGTTTACAAATACAATGCAATCCTGATCCAAATACCAACAACATTCTTTAAAGAGATGGAAAAACTAATCTTTAACTTTATATGGAAAGGGAAGAAGCCCCAGATATTTAAGGCACTATTGAAGAAGAAGAACAAAGTAGGATGACTCGCACTACCTGACCTCAGATCCTACTAAACTGCTATTGTAGTCAAAACAGCCTGGTAATGCTACAGTGAGAGATACATTGACCAATGGAACAGAATTGAGAATCCAGATTCCATCCACCTACAGTCACCTGATCTTTGACAAGGGCCCAAAGTCCATCAAATGGGGAAAAGACAGTCTTTTTAACAAATGGTGCTGGTAAAACTGGATGTCCATCTGTAAAAAAATGAAACAGGGCCCATACCTCACACCATACACAAAAACTAATTCAAAATGGATTAAAGACCTAAATATAAAGCGAAAAACTATAAAGTTCATAGAAGAAAAAATAGGATCAATGCTGGAGGCCCTAGTATACAGCATTAACAGGATACAAACTATAACTAACAACATACAAACCCCAGATGATAAACCAGACTACTGGGCTTTTCTAAAAATTAAACATTTATGCTCATCAAAAGACTTCAGGAAAAGAGTAAATAGAGAACCTACAGACTGGGAAACAATTTTTGGACATTACAAGTCAGACAAAGGCCTAATCTCTAAAATCTACAACGAAATCCAACACCTCTATGACAAAAATACAAATAATCCTATTAAAAAATGGGCAAAAGAAATGAACAGACACTTCACCAAAGAAGACATTCAAGCGCCATCAGACACATAAGGAAATGCTCGCGCTCACTAGCCGTTAGAGAAATGCAGATTAAAACCACAATGAGATACCATCTCACCCCGGCATTACTGGCACGAATCATAAACACTGGAAATAACAAATGTTGGAGGGGCTGCGGGAAGATCGGAACTCTTATGCACTGCTGGTGGGAATGCAAAATGTTACAATCATTTTGGAAAATGTTATGGCACATTAGAAAGCTAGAGATAGAAATACCATACGCTCCAGCAATCCCACTCCTAGGAATATATCCTAGAGAAATAAAAGCCATCACAAGAATAGATATAGGCACACCCATATTCATTGCAACACAGTTCACAATAGCAAAAAGATGGAAACAACCTAGATGTCCATCAACAGATGAATGGATAAACAAACTATGGTACATACACACAATGGAATATTATGCAATGATAAAGAACAGTGATGAATCCATGAAGCATCGCTTAACATGGATGAAACTGGAGGACATTATGCTGAGTGAACTAAGTCAATCACAAAAGGACAAATATTATATGAGACCTATATAATTTTTGAAATGGTGTATCTATGGCTCTGTATATTTTTACCAAAAAAAAAAAAAAAAAATAGTCCTCCAAGATCGAGAAGGGAGAAGGTAGACTTGTCGTGGGGTTGTTAACCAATGTCATAAAACAATATGTGTACTGACTGTTTAATGAGAGACTATTTGTTCTGTAACTCTTCATCTAACGTACAATTAAAAAAAATAAGTTTGGTCATGTTATCATAAAAGAAATGTAAATGTCATTGATTCATAGTTTCTAATGCATTTGATAAGTATTTTATATTGGAAAGGAGAACATTAGTAGCAGCAGTTTTTGTAATTACATGAGAGCTTTTGAGAATTATAACACAGTAAGAGATAGGGATTTTTATGAGCAGAATTTGTTTCATAATTAAGCTTTGCATCTTAAAAAAAAAACTTGATTTTTTTTTCTTTTTGGTATGTCATGTCTATCTACCATTTTAAATCACTCCTGTTCTTTAGAACATAAGAATAAGTCCTGTTCTTGACCTCAAAAAAGGGATTAGATGAATATATACCAGGTATCTTTGGGTTATAAAGAACAAAGGAGGGCATGTAGCCAAATGGGAGAAATGAAAGATAAGATGAAGCTTTAGCATGAGTGTAATTTAACAAGGTTGAGAAAGATGGAAGTAAAAGGAGCATTCAAATTATGGACCAGAGAAATGGAAATGTGAAGGAGAATAATGCATTCAGGTAACTATAAGCTGTTCAGTATTGGGAAATGTGAGATGTAGTGGAAGATGAGGTTGACTGGGAAAGTAGGTAGAGTTTGAAATGTATCCTGAGGCCAAAGATTCCTAAAACTTAGAGACCTCCAAGCTGCCAAAACCTTCAAAAATGTACTGGCATTCCTCCCTCTCTTCAACATGTGTGGTAGTTGTTAATTTCCCAACATGAGATTTCGAGAAGTTTTCAGCATCGTTTTCATCAACCTCTTCAAAGTCAACATGTCTTTTTCAATGTTCACTTTATCTTTGTCCACTCCTATGTTGTTGCTGGAGCCCTGGTGGCGCAGCAATTAAGAGCTTAGCTGCTAACCAAAAGGTCAGCAGTTTGAATCCATGAGCTGCCCCTTGGAAAACCTATGGGGTAGTTAATGGAAGAAATTTGGAAGACAGCTATCTGACCAGCTGATAGGAAGACTTCCATTATTTACGTCTATTTCCAAGAAAGGTGATCCAATTGAATGCGGAAATTATCAATCAATACCACTAATATTACACACAAGTAAAATTTTGCTGAAGATCATTCAAAAGCGGCTGCAGCAGTATATTGACAGGGGACTGACAGAAATTCAAGCTGGCTTCAGAAGAGGATGTGAAAGGAGGAATATCATTGCTGATGTCAGATGGATCCTCGTTGAAAGCAGAGAATACCAGAAAGATGATTACCTGTGTTTTCTTGACTCTGCAAAGGCATTCAACTGTGTGGATCATAAAAAATTATGGATGACAATGTGAAGAATGGGAATACCAGAACACTTAATTGTGCTCATGAGGAACCTGTAGGTGGATCAAGAGTCAGTCGTTCAAACAGAACGAGAGGATACTACAGCACTTAAAGTCAGGAAAGGTGTGTGCCAAGGTTGTATCATTTCACTATACTAATTCAGTCTGTATGCTGAGCAAATAATTTGAGAAGCTAGATTATATGAAAAAGGAAAAACATGGCATCAGGATTGCAGGAAGACTCATTAAAAACCTGACACAACCTTGCTTGCTGAAAGTGAAGAGAAGTTGAAGCACTTACTAATGAAGATCAAAGACCACAGCCTTCAGTATGGATTACACCTCAACATAAAGAAAACCAAAATCCTCACAACTGGACCAATAAGCAACATCATGATAAACGGAGAAAAGATTGAAGTTGTCAAAGATTTCATTTTACTTGGATCCACAATCATCACCCATGGAAAAAGCAGTCAAGAAATCAAAGGAAGTATTGTATTGGGCAAATTTGCTGCAAAACACTTCTTTAAAGTGTTGAAAAGCAAACACGTCACCTTGAAGACTAACGTGCGCCTTACCCAAGCCATGGAGTTTTCAGTTGCCTCATATGCATATGAAAGCTGGATAATGAATAAGGAAGACAGAAGAATTGATGCCTTTGAATTGTTGTGCTGGCAAAGAATATCAAATATACCGTGGACTGCCAAAAGAACAAAAAAATCTGTCTTGGAAGAAGTACAATCAGAATGCTCCTCAGAAGCAAGGTTGGGGAGACTACATCTCACATACTTTGGACCTGTTATCAGGAGGGATCAGTCTCTGTAGAAGGACATCATGCTTGGTAAAGTAGAGGGTCACCAAAAAAGAGGAAGACCCTCAAAGAGATGTATTGACACAGTGGCTGCAACCATGGGCTCAAGTATAATAACGATTGTGAGGGTGGTACAGGACGGATCAGTGTTTCATTCTGTTGTACATAGGGTCACTATGAGTTGGAATTGACTTGATGGCACCTAACAACCATATATATATACATATATACATATATATCTGTGTGTATATATATGTATATATATATATATAACCAAAAATCAAACCCACATTCTGAATTTGACTCATAGCTTCCCCATAGAGTTTCCAAGGCTGTAAATCTTTACAGAAGCAGACTGCCACATCTTTCTTCCATGGAGCTACTGGTGGTTTTTTTGATCCATGGAACTTTCGGTTATATATGTACACATATGCCTGCCTTGGTGATTGCAGAGAAAAATCTTCTTCTGATTCATGAATTCTAAAGTCTTTTTTACATCAAAATATTTCCAAAAATCTTTTAGTAAAGCTTCTTGCTTGGCATCTGTACCCTGGACCAGGTGTTGTATAAATAATTGAGAATAATAAGTCTGTGACTTATTAAAACTTATTAAGACTGACTACAAGCTCGTGTTCCATGGGTTGCAAGATCAATATCAATGTCACATATGAAGGTGAGGAAATCACTTGGTTGTTGGTGCTATATTCCATAACCCTTGCTGGGTGTTAATATGTTAAAAATGTTTAAGAGCTTGTTTATAAGGATTTTTATTTGCTGATGTAATTCTTTACTAAGAATTAAATATAAGATTGTACATAATTAGCCAATATCTTTTTTTTTTTTTTTTTTGTCCAGTTGGTTTTGAGGACTTCCAGATAACTGGCAGTTTCCCTTAGTCATTCCTATGTGTACATAGGGTTTTCAGGATGAGAGACTAGTTTTAGTTTTAGTTTCAATTTAATATTTTTCTAACAAGTGCTTAGAACCATAGAGTCAGCCTATTTTTGGAAGCTTTGTAATGAAACATTTTCTTCTTCTATAGGACAATATCTGCTTCCAAAACAATCCTATCCCACCTACGTTAATTTTTTATTTAGTAGTAAAATCTCCTTTGATTATTTCTTATAGGTAGAACAGAAACATGGCAGTCTCCTTGTAAAGAGTCGATGCAGCTCCCAGATATTTTGATGATATGAGCATAGCTTGAATCTTAATTTTGTTGAACTTTCAAGGCTTGCTTTGAAAGCCAACTCTTTGTCAACCTATTTCCTTCTGCCACTTTATCCTTAATTTCTCAAACATAGTTATTCTCTTCTTTTAAATCAACATGATGGAGAATCTGAGTCCTTGGTTACAATGTATCACCCTGCATTTTTTCAATTATTTTGCATGTTTTTCCAAGACATTATACTGTACTATTGTCACATAATACATATAAATGGTAGCTCATAAACTTTATTTTATTATTTTACTATTTATCATTATGGTACATACCAGGATAATTCATTTTTTGCATATATATGATTTGTTTGACATGTTCTTCATTTTCAAAAAACCTCAGTTTTATTTCCTTGAAATTACTTTTCTCACTCGCTTTGTTTTTATTTCCAAATTTTCTTTATAACATTTTCAACTCTTTTATAACTAATTGTATAATAGTGGGCAAAAACAAGAACTAAAATATAAAAGACACTGTGGAAAAGTGTTTGAGACAAGTGCAGAAAGGCCAAAAATGTCTCACACTGAATGTAACATTGTGATGCCTTTCTTATTTCCATCAACATCCCAGATACTTAATGCACATTTCAAATAGTCTACATGCAATTCTGACATACTTCCAGTTGTATTTATAACATATATCAAGTTGTTGTCATTGTTTTTTCTCACACATGATTTTGTTTTAAACGTTGTATTATATTTTAGGGAAGTAAATATAATTTTGTCCTATATAAATATTGGTCAAAATTTCAAGAAGTATGTATGTTCTATAAAGAATAAGCACATTTTGGTAGTTCAAAAGGTCTATTCCACTCATTCCTTTAATTCTGGCTGTAATGTATATCTTCTGTACAGAATTCCCCTACACTCTACCTGATATTTCTGTTTTGAATCTGTTTACATTATATAGCCTCTATGGTAAACAAGTTTCCATATCTGCCTCTATTATCAGATTATTAACCTCTTGAAAGAGTTTTTATTCACTCAGTTTTTTGTTGTAGTGAATCACAGTAGACGTATGAACTTCAAATTAATGGTTACTGAGCTAAATCTAGGTTGCATATTAAAAATATTGATAATGTAAGGATATACATCAAACCGAACCAAAACCGATCCCATTGCCGTCGAGTAGATTTGGACTCATAGTGACCCTGTAGGACAGAGTAGAACTACCCCATAGGGTTTCTAAGGACCGGCTGATGGATTCAAACTGCTGACATTTTGGTTAGCAACCGAGCTCTTAACCACTGTGGTACATAAAACAGATGCCGTGAATCCTCATTCATTTTACTAAGCTTTGATATCAGATGGAGTTCATAAATTGAGAAGATGCATTCAAAGAGAAGTCAGAATACTGAGTTATGCTAAATAAAACAAATCTCTCTTAGGTAAGAACATCTTCAAAGTATCACCCTATTTACAGAGTTTCATCCTTATGATTGTTTTTTCTAATTGTATTATTTGCAGCATAAAGAGTACAGATGTTACTAACCACCTTGTAGCATAACTCTGGGTGCCACCTTTTACATTTTTTCTATGAAGATGAAATGAAATTATGCAAAGAAGAAGCCCTGTGTAATTAAGGATAATGTCTTGTGCTAGTAAAAAGTTTGTTACCAATATGACTAACGGGGACAGAAGCTTGGAGCTGCCTATTCTGCCATTTTTTGCTGATATCACTCCTTACTATATATTTTAATACAAGAATGATTTTAATTCAGTGTATCTTGTATATTTTAAAAAGAATTCTTAGTGATGAGTTCAGAGAATACAAATATAAGCATTGAGCACTTTTTTTTTTAAACTTATTTTTACAATCATTGCCTAATTTCCATTAGGCTGAAGAAAGTTCAAACAATTAATGATAAATGTGGTTAAAAAAAAAATACTAGCTGCCATTTTTCTCCAAACCATATATCATCATGATTGATAGGAATTTTAATTTCAGTGCTTTTTCACTTTTTAAAAGAACTAAATATATGTATTTCTAATGAAAAAAAGGGAAAAGCATGAGAATTTCCCTTTTCCTCAATTATTACTTACTTTTTATAAATTAACCATCTGAAAAGATTCAGCAAAGTTGTAATACACAGTACATTTTCCAAAGAATAGAAGACAAATCTCATTACACAGGAAAGATGTTAAAAAATCCAGTGTGTTTACTGTTGAAATATGTTATGAATATTTTAAATATGTGAATGCTAATAGGTAAGTTTTCATATTAAGGAATATCCAAAATCTAATATGTGAACACTCCACAGTTTTATTTAGAGGAAATTTGTACAGAAACCATGTGTCGGAGTGGTCTCCAAGTGGGTAGAGTTTCTGTGTCAAAAGATTTGTTTTGTATATGATAAGGATGCTTTTTTTTCTGTCCGGCAATCCTGGTGGTCATTTGCTGTTATCATGTAACAGTGAATGTCAATGAAGACAATGACTGTTAAAAATGCACCTTTTTGTGCGCTTTCCCACCCCCCACTCCTCTTAGCCCCGGCTGGGGCTCCCCTGCTTCCCGTGTCCAAGGTCTCTTGGCTGGGGGGCGCCGGGTGGTTGGATTCCGTGCGCCCGGGCGGGCGGCTCTCTGGGGGCCATTTGTTGGCTGCTGGTGTTGCCTTTTCTGCTTCTTTTGGTTTCTTGCTTGCC
>NW_004444174.1:678879-698379 GCF_000243295.1 Trichechus manatus latirostris
AAAAAAAAAAAAAAAAATGCACCTTTTTTAGGTGGGCATTCTGAGGTAACATGCACTGCTGTGTTTTCTTAGTGAATTAACAGGAGCTGGAGCTATGAAATTCTCAATCAGCAGGGCAAGCTGCTTACTCTGCTCTAGCTCATGAGGTGAGCCAAACAAGCAAATGAAGTCCCAAATGTCTGGTACATTATCTATTCCATTGTTAATTACAAAGGAGTGTTAGAGTAGTATGAGAATCTGCATTTTTGTTATGTTACGTATTTGCATACCATATGGCATTTTAGATACTGTGAAAGTAAAATAATTACTTAAGGTTTTAAAAAAATGCAATACATTTTCTCTATGCCCACATTGCAATAATTCCAGTGGTATACAAATATATGAGATTGAAGAAATAATGACATTCAGAGTTTATATTTCATAAGCGACCACATGTAGTACATAATTAACCCAAGTAAGCCAATGTTTGGCACTTAAACACCCTCTTAGCCCACAGTTGTTTTCTCGGGGCTTCTATCTAGTCAACGAAAATTAAAAAAAGAAAACTTGATCCAGGTTGACAGTGATCATTCATGTTATGCTTATACTTGGTAGGAATGGAATGCTGCTGAGTTTCTCTAAAAAGGGAATCCCTTCCATTGGCAAAACTTCAAAAAACACTTATCATTGTTCAGTTTTCTTGGATGGATAACCTTAGTTTAAAGTATCACTTTTAGAGTGACAATTAATAGGTATTAAGGGACTAGGATAAAGTGAGATTATTCAAAAGGAAAATTTAGAATTAGCTATGGAAATGGACTTCTAAGAAAAACTCAGTGACTAGATCTATTTTTGACTGATCACCAGGATGATTATCATCATTATCAACAATCTCAGGGACAAGATGTCCTATTCACCAAATGCTAGTGATTAATTTTACTCATAAAAAAAAGTGGCTGTTAAATAGTCTAAAAATAATAACAGCAAGGAATTCCTCATCCCTGAAATTGACCAAGATGCTCGCCTGGCAAAAAAAGTGAAGGACCAGGTACACAAGTATGTACTATTCTTACCAAGTATCTGTTTATCCAGAGGTAACCAGGCTCACAGTACTATAGAATGACATGTTGAAAATTTATTTATACGGTCAGGTAGGAGACCACACCTTGTGAGGATAGACAGGTTTTCTCAGGATTCAGGATATTCTCTGAAACTGTGTCCCTTAATCAAAAATCCTTGCGGGATCATACTCCATAGTCCACAAAATTTGACTTCCTGTCCTGTGACTACAGACTCAGTTAAGGTTCTTAGATAAAATCTCCTAGAGGAGGAATACTTCTACCCCAGCCAGATGGAATGGGAGCTGAAGGCAAAGAAGTTGAGAAGTGATATATGGTACCTGGAATCTTGTGACACTTGTAAATATGAGGACTGAAGTTTTTTTTTTTTTGCTCCATGAAATGATTTTCCCTCTTTTAATGTATATTGTACAAGTTATAATATGTATTTGTCTTTTTTCTGTATTTCTTTTCTTTCTTCTGTGTATAATACAGAGCAAGCGTTAAATTTCCCATTTCTTTTTAAGGTTTTTGAATATTGTGATGGAACTAGAAGAAAATAAGTTTCACTCTACTGAACACTCAAAAGAGCCATGACATCACCTCTGACTAGAGTAGTGGATCTTACTTACAGTTATCTCCTGTGGGGAAGAATGCCTGTGTAATATGTTGGGTTATGTTAGGCAGGTACATTTTGGGTATCAAAACCAAACCAAACCCGTTGACATAGAGTCACTTCAACTCATAGCAACCCTATAGGACAGAGTAGTACTGCCCCATAGGGTTTCCAAGGAGCAGCTGGTGGATTCGAACTGTTGACTTGTTGGTTAGCAGCCCGAGCTCATAACCACGGTGTAACCAAGGCCTCACATTTTGGATAGAGGTGGAGAAAGCAGTGTGTGGTGTGTTATGCATGTGTGCAACATCCATAGGGTGGAAGGTAGAAAGTGCCAACTGGATTGAATTTCTGGTACATAGAATTCTCCCCTTCCTGGCAATGACTTCAAAGCAAAGATTTAGGCTCCTATTGGGGCTTTATATCTCCAGCCCTAGATGGTTGATCCAGGGCTAGGCCAAAACTGATCCATCAGATCATCTGTCCTGGGATTTTTAAACTCGGAAGGAGGGAGAAAACAAAACAAAACTACAAGTCACTGGTCTTGAGCTAGGGTAAAGGGAGCACTAAGGGAGGTCAGCAGTTTGAATCCAGCGACTCCTTGGAAACCCTATGGGGCAGTTCTACTCTGTCCTGTAGACTCGCTGTGAGTCTGAATGCACTCCACGTCAATGGGTTAAGGGAGAAGGTCTCCCAAGTCCTGCTCCTGTAGTTCCTACAGCTACCATCATTTTTACTCTTCCAGCTGGTCTGTTTTCTGAGATGTTCCTAAGATTCTATGAGTAGCCAGATTATCTTTCCAATAAAGTCCTTTTTTGCTTAAATTAAGCAACCAGTTTCTGTTTTCACAACTACAGGGATCTTAATTAAAATCAGCTCATTAAAAGTAGTAAAATAATTCCAAAGAATCATTTCTCTTCATTAAGAATTTGAAGAAACTTTTCCAGCACAGAAAACCTGATTTGCTGCCTACAGAAATGAGTAGGAGGATCGTAAGGGAGACCTAGGATTAGAGGTTCAGAAGAAGTGAAAAAATAGTCATTCCAATAGAATTTGCATAATTTTTAGAGCTGGAAGTTGCCTTTGAGATTTTTTAAACAAAATGATTTACTGCCTTATTAACGATTTTTTTATGTTGGAGTTGTAGTTCCTCTAAGCCAGTTTTTCATACCGGGATGTAGAAGCAGGACATTTTTCAAGGATGAGATTATAATCTTTCATATAATTTTCATTGCTTAGGAACGCATCTCAGAATGTACAGGTGACATTCTTTGTGTGTATGTGCTATCACTTTAGGAAGTTTTTTTCCCCCCCTTGAGAAAGAATCACTACCTATGAAGAAATGTTCCCTATGAGGGGTTACACTGTTACACGACGTATTGGCTAAGAGTGTACATTCCAGAGATGAGCTGCCAGGGATGATAGTCCAGTGCCAGCCCTTATTATCTTTGTGACACACTACTTCATCTCTCTCTTTTAGTTTTCTCATCTTTAAAATGTCTATAATAACAATAAGGTTTAGGGAGAATTGTATTTGTTAATTTATAAAATTTTTTAAAAAAATCTTAAAAAAAGTGATGAGTTTAGCACTTAGTGCTACATAAATATTAGCAATTATTCTTTCTTTTTACCTATTATTATTATTTATCTCTGGGGTGACAATCCTAGTGTGTGTCAATTGTCCTGCAGCAATTATTGAAAGCTCCTTTTATCACTCTCAAAAGTGATCCTGTTTAGATGATAATTTTTACAGTGTTCTGTAGGCTTTTAGAAATCTTAGAAAATTAATAAAGAGATACTCAGGTTTAACAGGCATAAAATCATTTAGTTTATTCCAAGGTAGTCACACAAAGGGAAGTAAGGCAGACTTCACAACATTCATTTAGATTCGGAGAATCAGAATTAACAATTACAATGTTAGTTTAGCAGTTAGAGTCCAAATCTTTAGACTTCAGGCTTTTACCTTCAAATAAAAAAAAAAAATGGTAATCCTCGTTCATTCTTCATTTTTCCTCATCCCATACCACCAATGCATCAAGGTAGTCTGCCAACTCTTCCTTCTAAATATAAATTGATTTAGCCTACTTCTCTCCATTGCCAACCCCTCTCCTCCAGTTCAGGTCGGACAAGAATCCAACACCTGAATAACTGTAAAAGGTTTCTAATTGATTTCCCTGATTATTGTCTTTCATAACTCAAATAGCTTATCTTTAAATAACCTTTTATAATGTAAATAAGATGACACTATTTCCTTGCTTAAACTAATTAACTGGCCTCCTTTGATTTTAAAGCGAAATCTAAACTTCTTACTGTGGTCTACAGTACATTGTTGTCAATGTTACTACACCTCCCACCTATTTCCTCTCTCCCTTTTCACTGTGTTCCAACCACACTAACCCATTTTCAGTTTTTCAAAACTGGCCCATATATTTTTCCAACAAAAAGTGCCTTTCATCACTGTCTCTCTTTGTCTGAAATGTTCTCCCTGCTTGTCCGTATCTATCTCCTTCCCATCCTGCATGTCTCAACTTAAATTTCACCTCTAGAAGGTAGAAATTCCTGATCTTTCTTTCTAGAGTAATTTTTGCCCACCCCAACTGTGTTCCTTTTCTCTCAACATCCTGTTTGCTGCTTTCATTGAGCTTATCACATGTATAATCCCTTAATTTTTTTCTTCTACTGTTAATCTTTTACTCTAGACTATAAATTCAGGGAAGAAAGAAGCCCTATCTGTGTCCAGTGTTTGATAAAAATTTTTGAATGAAATAATACTGTTGTTGTTAATGTCAATGTTGTTGTTAGCTGCCATCAAGTAGGCCCCCAACTCATGTGGAACCCATGTACAACAGGACGAAAATCTGATCGGTTGCAAATATGACAGTTTCAGAGAAGAACTGTGCTCCACAGGGTTTTCACTGGCTGATTTTCAGAATTAGATCACCAGGCCTTTCTTCATATATGTTAATAAAAGAAAAAAAAAAAAAAGAAGTTGCCTTCTAGTCGATTCTGATTCATAGCGACCTTATAGAACAGAATAGAACTGCCCCATAGGGTTTCCAAGGAGTGGCTGGTGGATTTGAACTGACGACCTGTTGGTTAATAGACATTATATAAAACCATGCATTTTTTTCTTTATTTCTCCTAACAGTTAACTCTTGATATCTTTAATTCTATTTTTATAAAATGTTTTCTAGTGGATAGAACTACCTTCTATCTCTGTGAATTTCAAAAATAATATTTCTTAGTCCTAGTTTCTTCAGTTGTAAAATGGTATAATATTCTTCCCACCCACTGCCTGCACCTGCCTTCACATTAATATGTGACACTAATCTGTAAACTGTAAAAAACCCTGTAAGAAGGCAAGGTCACACTATTTGGCAAGTAGCAAAAATTACCAACCATACTTATTTCTCACTTAGCATTATTAATTTGTTTTTCCAGGTTAAATCAAATTAGGTACAACGTTCATAATAGTCTAAAATGATTCAAAATTGTTATCACATTTGGATTGGATTATCAGACATTTTTAGACAGGAGTTTTGTTTTATTTTGTTTGCCAATGGACTATTTTTCCATAGAAGAGCTAGAATATAAATTATAAATTTCAAAAACAGCATAATGAAAATGATAATAGTGATAATGGTTGGCAATTTTGAATGCATGTAACGTGCCAGTCACTATGTGAATAAATTTCAATGTCTTCTTGCTGTTATCTTAAACAACCAAACAGCAATGTATATACTTCTACTGTGCATCTCTTATATATGAGAAAATAGGCTTCTAGGTCTTGACCAACTTTCCAATGCTGGTAAATTTTAATATACATATATACATACACACACTCACATTATATATCAAAGGTATTGAATGATTTTTCTTTATTTCCCAAAAAATGAGCACTTTGAAATAATTTTATAATCTTTTTTTAATGGTACATAAATTGTACATTGTTAACCACTATGAAGACTTTTTAAATAACCCGTGCAAACAAGTCAAAGTTTTTAAGGAAAATGATTTTCTACAATTATGTACAAATAGATAGCTACTGTAATTACTTACAAAATGATTATAAAAAACCTGTTGCCGTTGAGTCAATTCCGACTCATAGCAACCCTATAGGACAGAGTAGAACTGCCCCATGGGGTTTCTAAGGAGCAGCTAGTGCATTTGAAAAGCTGACGTTTTGGTTAGCAGCTGAGCTCTTAACCACTCTGCCACCAGGGCTCCCAAAACAATTATAGTTACTTGAATTTTATATGAAATAATTGCATATAGAAACATCCTTTAAAATACTAATGTCCTTTGGATCTCTGAAGGAGCCCTGGTGGTGCAGTGGTTAACCACTTGGCTGATAACCAGTTTGAGACCACCAGCCACTGCGTGGGAGCAAGATGTGGTAATTTGCTTCCTTAAAGGTTTACAGCCTTGGAAACTCTATGGGGGCAGTTCTACACTGTCCTACAGGGTCACTATGAGTCTGAACGGACAGCAGTTGAGTTAGGTTGGATCTCTATCACCATTTAGATGACATATGTTTTAAAATGCATAATGCAGACCATTTAGATAGTGAGTAGAAGTACTCACTTCTTTTGTAGGTCATGCATTTGAAAGAAATATCTTTGCTTTTCTTTTACCTTCATTTTCTCCACCCTACGCTCCATAATTCTATTCTGTTATATAGGGTTGCTAAGAGTCAGAACTGACTTGGCAACACACAACAATAACAAAAACAAAAACAAGCTCCATAATAAGTTTATAGAATTTGACATTACATTCAACTATTGAACTTTTTAAAAAATAAAACCAAAGTATTGATTTTTAATATGAAAAACATTATTAAATATTATTTTGGATTTTTTTTTAAAGAAAGAATACATGATAACTTATGAAATTACCTGTTGTATGAACCATAGACAGAAAATTACTGTGGATGTTTACATTTTTTAAAAAATTTAAAAGTCTATACACCTACTCTTCATTTATTGACTACCTCATTGTCCAACATTTTGCATTTACAACAATAGCCAAATATCTACTATCTGACTGTTTTGTGCATTTATGACGTACATCTGGCAGTAATGAATGCTGAGGTGCGAGGTGAGAGTAATGCTGACTGTGATGGTTAAGGTTAGGTGTCAAATTGTCTGGGCCATGATTCTCAGTGGTTTGGCAGTTATGTAATAATGTAGTCATCCTCCATTTTGTGATCTGATGTGGTCATTCTCCATTTTTGCATAGCACCAATTTTTGCATAATGACCTGGTCTTTGGAACCTAACCATGTTGATAAGTGAGGACCGAGTGTATTTATGCAAGATCACTTATGGTACCTCTATATTTAAATATTTTCTCCACAGTTTCAAGGCACCTGAACTTGAGAAATGAGAGTGTTTTTTCAATATCTTCTTATTGATATCTATAATAAAAAAAAAAATCAGGAATAATATGTTTTGCAGTTTACAGACTATTCCATTTTGTATTGGCTCATTTGACCCAAGAAGTGTTTAAAGCAGGGTGTTATTTTTATCCCTTGATAATTTGCTGGAATAGTTACTTCATTGGTTAGGTTATATTACATAGTAAAGCTGATGTATAGTCACTCCTATGATTATATTATGTTATGTAAAATTCCTTTAGTGCAAAATAGAGTGCTAGATTCTCCCACTGCCATGTTGTGAGTGTGCCATTGGCTAGGACATGATGGAAATTTCTAGGAGCTGAGAGTGAGCCATAGGCAATAGTCAGTAAGAAAATAGAAACTTCAGTCCTAAAACCACAAGAGGCTGAATTCTGCCAACAGCCTGAACAAGCTTGGAAGAGAACCCCAAGCCTCCTATGAGATCACAGCCCCAACCAACACTTTGATTTCAGCCGGTGAGAGTCAGACCATGATCAGAGAATCTAGTTTAGAGCAACCCGGGTTTTTAAACTACAGAAAGTGTGAAATAATAAATGAGCGTTGTTTTAAGCTCCTAAATTTGTGATAATTTGTTAAGGAGCAATAGAAAATTAATACACTTATGTGGGGAAATCATAACAGGATGGAAGAATTTAAGGCACTGTCAGCCTTCTTATAGGCTGAATAACCATACATTTGAATGGAGATAGTACATACACAAAAAATATTTCCACTGATATTCTTCCACTAGAAAATAAGTAATTTTATCTAAAAGAGTGTTTGTTTGTTTAGAATGGATGAATTCCAACATGCTGATTTGCTAATTAGAATATATAATTCAATACAAATTAGTAGATGATCAGTTTCGAGGGAAAAGCTACGTGAGTTGACCCAAACCTTGCTACTTAAAAAGTGATCTGCAGACCAGCAGCATCAGCATTACATGGGAGCTTGTCAGAAATACACCTTGGGCCTCACCGTGACCCTCTGGATGAGAAACTTCAATTTAACATGATCTCCAGGTTATTTGTATGCACATCTTTTTTGAGAAGCACTGGACTACAAGGTTGTGGATCATGGGGAAATGATCTGGGTGATCTGGAAGCCTTGCTGGTGCAGTGGTTAAGAGCTCAGAAGCTAACCAAAAGGTCATCGGTTTGAATCCACCAGCCGCTCCTTGGAAACCCTATGGGACAGTTCTACTCTGTCCTATAGGGTTGCTATGAGTCGGTGTCATGGATTGAATTGTGTCCTCCAAAAATATCTGTCAACGTGCCTGGGTCATGATTTCCCGTATTGTAATCTGATGTGATTTTCTCATGTGCTGTAAACTCTGTCACTATGATGAGGTTATACTGATGAGGTCTACAAGATTGGATAGTGTCCTAAGCCAATCTCTTCTGAGATATAAAAGAGAGAAGCGAGCAGAGACACGTGGGAACCTCATATCACTGGGCAAGCAAAGCCGGGATCATGTCCTTTGGACCTGAGGTTCCTGCGAGAGATGCTCCCAGAAAAAGAGAAGATTGATGGCATAGACATTCCTCCAGAGCCGATTGAGAAAGCATTCTCCTGGAGCTGAAGCCCTGAATTTGGACTTGTAGCCTGCTGGACTGTGAGAGAATAAACTTATCTTTGTTAAAGCCATCCACTTGTGGCATTTCTGTTATAGCAGCACTAGATGTTTAAGACAGTTGGAATCTACTCAACTGCAAAAGGTTTTTTTTTTTTATTTTAGGGGCCGTATGTGTGGAACCAAAGGCAGAGACTAAGAAAGATGAAAATCAGATTTGCTTCTCAGCATTTTTTCTTAGAATTCACCCAATATAAAGAACATTTATTATAGTGGATTATATAATTTTATAATTAGTTGGTTTGAAAGGTCAAGGGAATCAGAGAGACATAATCTAGGGGAAAAAAAGAGAAAGAGAGAGAGAGAAAGAAGTCCAGGAATAAGATAACTTCACAGTGGGGAGATTGTGGACAGTGCCAACCTTTACTTAATTGTGACGTTACAAAAAAAAAAAAAAAACCCAAACCTGTTGTCATTGAGTCGATTCTGGCTCATAGTGACCCTATAGGACAGAGTAGAACCACCCCATTGAGTTTCCAAGGAGTGTCTGGTGGATTCGAACTGCCAAACTTTTGGTTAGCAGCCATAGCTCTTAATCACTACACCACCAGGGTTTCCATTCTGACATTAGATAATTAAAAGGTTCTTGATATTATTGATTACTTTAGGTTTAAAAATGACTGCTATGCATTTCCTCAATCACTAAATCTGATATAGAGTTTAAAAAATAAGTTGTATCACTTAGGGTTTGGCCAGGAAAACAGACACCATTTGCCATGTTTTAGGTAAAAGTGTTTAATATTTGAAAGATATACAATTTTTTTAAAGAGCTGGAGAGCAAAAATCATGGAAATCAGTGAAGTTTGGGTAAGTCACCTGGGAAGATCCCAGCCTGCAGAACTGAGGCCAGTGGTTCTCAAGAGTTTGCTGGAAGCTGCTGTGAAATTCATGTCTGCCCGTATTTCTGGCTACAGCTGCCTCTAGAGACTTAATAGCATATCCTTTCTTCCAGCTGTCAAGTGTTGAACATGTGCCTCTCTTTGACAAATCTGACTAGGAATCTATGGTAAGCAGATTCTGGGAAATGTACATGAGACTTTAAATGTGGTGATAATGGAATAATAATAATAATAAATTCAACTTAGTTGTAGACAAAATTATAATTACTTAAAATTTGTATTTTATTTTACAATTTTAAAAGGCTCCTATGTACATTTGTCTTAGTTATCTAGTGCTACTATAACAGAAATATCACAAATTGATGGCTTGAACAAAGAGAAATGTATTCTCTCACAGTTTAGTAGGCTAGAAGTCCAAATTCAGGATGACAGCCCCAGAGGAGGTCTTTAACTCTCTGTTGGCTCTAGGGGAAGGTCCTTGTCATGAATCTTCCCCTAGTCTATGAGCTTCTCAGCACAGGGACTCCAAATCCAAAGGACACATGCTCCTGGCTTTTCTTGCTTGGTGGTAATAAGTTCCCTCAGTCTTTCTGCTCCCTTCTTTCTTTTATATCTAAAAAAGAGATTGACTCAAGATACAACCTAATCTTGTAGATTAAGTCCTGCCTCATTAACATAACTGCCTGTAATCCTGCCTCATTAACATCATAGAGGCAAGATTTACAACACATAGGGAAACACATAGACAAAATGGTGGACAATAACACAATATTGGGAATCATGGCTGTCTTAGTCATCTAGTGTTGCTATAACAGAAATACCACAAGCGGATGACTTTAACAAAGAGAAATTTATTCTCTCACAGTCTATTAGGCTACAAATCTAAATTCAGGGTGTCAGCTCCAGGGGAAAGTTTTCTCTGTTGGCTCTGGAGGAAGATTCTTGTTATCAGTCCTCCCCTGGACTAGGTGCTTCTCCGTGCAGGAACTCCAAGTCCAAAAGACACGCTCTGCTCCTGGTGTTGCTTTCTTGGTGGTATGAGGTCCCCAACTCTGCTCGCTTTCCTTTCCTTTTACCTCTTATAGATAAAAGGCAGTGCAAGCCACACCCCAGGGAAACTCCCTTTATATAAGATCAGGGATGTGACCTGAGCAAGGCTGTTATATCCCACCCTAATCCTTTTCAATATAATCCAATCTTGCCTCAGTAACTATAGGCAGACATTAGGGTTTACAACATTTAGGAAAATTATATCAATCACAAAATGGAGGACAACCACACAATACTGGGAATCATGACCTAACCAAGTGGACACATATTTTTGGAGGGTGCAGTTCAGTCCACGACAATGGCCTAGCCAAGCTGACACAGATTTTTGGGCAACATAACTCAATCCATAACAACGTTATAACATTAAACCCTCACAACTATTTTAAGAGGAAAATATAATGTCCATTTTATAGCTAAGGGTATCAGTGGGGCTAACTGACATCTTCAAAAATCATACAGTAACTGACTAAGCTAGAAAACAAATTCAGGTCTTCTATTGAAAGGATGTAGATTATGTTCTGTCACAGCTCCTTCCATTCCTTCCTTTGTGCTACCAAAGTCCCCTATGTTCTATTTTCTACAGAATGAAACTTGTACTTGATCTGAGATTTGTTCTAATCAACTTCTACTGATAAAATAAATATTGGACCTATAGTTACAAAGCTCTGTTTGCATTCATTAGTTTTTCCTAGCAAATAGATTTCCTTTTCTATACAACTGAATTCCTGCTATGTCTTTTCCATACTGTGATGGAAATATAAATACAATTTAATTAAAAAGAAATCAGTAAACCCATTTTTTAAAAGTCAATGTGATTTAGTCCAGAAATTACCAAGTTCTTATTTGTTGACAGGGTCCCTGGAGAAGCAGTGGTTAAGAGATCAGCTGCTAACCAAAAGATCAGCAGTTTGAATCCACCAGCAGCTCCTTGGAAACCCTATGAGGCAGTTCTACTCCATCCTATAGGGTCCTTACAAGTTGAAATCAACTTGATGGCAACAGGTTTGGTTTGGGTTTTAATTCGTTGACACCACTCTGTGTTCTCTGTCTTTTAATTATGCAGAGATGAACATCTAAAATAGTTAAAAAAATAAAAAGAAGACAATATATTCAATCCCCTCTTGAGAAACTGTAGGGAAGTAAATAATTTAGATTACTGAGAAAATTGAGATTGTTTGCATTTCATATTAGTAATTAATTTCTTTGTATAATCAAATTTGTCAGAGGGTAATATAATATTGCATATCAGTGATGGTTTAAATTCTAGAACATTTGCATATCTACTTTTTAAAATGTTGTATTGGAACTAAAGAGATAAATATGGAGAGTTAATGTGCACTGTATTTAAATATATCATCTTCATAAAAGCATATTTTTCAGTATGAGGAGTTCATTTGTATTCTCTTTATTTTCAACATTTGTTTTAAGAACCTTAGTGATTTTACTGTATTTTGCATTTTTTTCCCTTATCTTTCTTTTATTATCTAACAGTAGAGAGAAAGAATCAGTGCATAGAGAAATTTGTAATCATTCGAATACTGGGTGGAAGCTCAGATATATTTTATTTTTTCTATAGTGTAAATGTACCATATGAAGATCATGATTGGATTTCATTAATTGCCATGAATTATAAAAGTGAAAAACTATATACCCAAAATCAAACCAAACCCGGGGCTCACTGAGTTGACTCCAACTCATAGCAACCACATAGGGTTTCTGAGGCTGTAAATCTCTATGGAAGCCAACTGCCACATCTTTTCCTGCGGAGCCTCTGATAGTTTTGAACTGCTGAACTTTTAGTTAGCAGTCCTTTGTTTTAAACTACATATGGTCCTCTGAAAAATAAAATGAATACCCCCTATTGTAGAAGTGATGAGTTTTCTACTTCTACCACAAAAATATATCTGGTTTCTCATTTAATTTCCAGTGGCCAGTCGTGTGCCAGAGTCCCTGGATAGCACAAAAGGTTAAGCATTTGACTACTAATAGAAAGGTTGGTGGCTCGAAACCACCCAGAGGAGCCCTGGAAGAAAGTCCTGGAAATCTGCTTCCAAAGATCACAGCCCTGAAAACCCTATAGAGAGCAGTTTTACTCTGCAACACATGAGTTCCCCAGGAGTGGGAATCTCTCAAAAACAACTTTTGTTTTTAACTTGTGAGTTGACCAATTCACACTTGATTTAAAGACAGTTGTACCAGATGTGAGCTCCTATTTGCTAACTACACACTTTAGTATTGGAGTCTAATTTATTTTAAATTAAATTATTTTATTAGATTGAATGGCAAATTCAACTTCTTTTAAAACAGGAGCTAAATCCCTAATAAAATTACGTTTTGAGTAAGAAATTGCCTCTCCGTCCTTCTTTTGAAAGGATTATGCACAGCTCCTGATAAAACTGCTGACACTTCTATCCATGTAATGTTATATAGTATTTTACGCAAATAATGCGTGCCTTCTACATTTGTTTGCCAACAGTGCCCGCCCCCACCCCACCCCGGGAGGTATTTACCGTAAGCGTGTTATAAAAAAATTAGCATAACACAATTATAAAAATACCTCACAGGTGGAGGGCACAGTTGGGAAACAAATGTAGAAAGTTCCCGTTATTTGTGTAAAACTACGGTACTCAAGAAAAAGAGATACAAAGTAAAAATGTGCCACATATTTTACTTGATTGGCTATAAACTCGATGCATTTTCAGGTGGGGAAAATAGGCTTTCCTGATACATTTCAGGAATAAATCATTTGCATCTGATTAAAATGCAGATAAGCATCATAAACTATGGTAATTTGAAAGGACTGAACTCATGATGCAATCTGCCTCCATCTGCTTTCAGGTGTAAAGCAGGAGGGAGTTTTGCTGAAAGTATTACTAAATTACATTAGGTCAAAATTCAGGAAATTAAAAAAGCCAGTCTGATCCCCACCCCCCATTTGTTGTTGTTGTTGTTTCTGCATCTATAACATTTTGTTGTGTGCCTGTGTAGGTTTAGGCCATCTGCACAATCATATTGCTGTTAAGTACGACAAAATATGTTTTTTATATTTTCACAAATATGGTGCCATACACCATGGGGGAACAAAAGCTAAAATTATTAGCAGAGATTTGAGAGAGCTTTGGAATTAAATTGACTGCCAGAGGCTCATTTCTTCAATAGCTTGTTTGCCTTTCCTAACATTTTTCAGCAAATACGAGAGCAGTGAAATGAAGCCATATGTAGTGAGCAGGAACCAGTTAAACAGCAGACACTCAGCTGAAAATCATTGCTCCAGGGTCAGGAGCAGAAAGACAGGAGCCTTGGAAGAGATGCTCTTTGATACAAAACCTGAGTCTCCTACTTAATCATTATGTGGTTTGGGGGAATTTTCAAAATTTTTCTCAGCTTCAATTTCATCTTTGGTAAATTGTCATGATTAATGTGCATCTTAATACAGGATCATGGCTAGACAGCATCCAGTGGAGTGTCTGCATGACACCAGTGCAAATGAATGAGGGCTGGTTTTACTGGTTTTTATCTGCACAATTGTAATGTAGACTTTTGTTAAATAGTCTCACAAATCAGTATTCTCCAGTGTTCCCTGGACTTATTCCCATATTTCTAGAAGTTCTATACAGTGATTTTCACATTTTGTATTTTTTGTTTTAATATGAATATTAAAATGCAGAAATATATTCTGAATCATCTGCACAACCATTTGATTTTAGGGCCTAGATTTTTGTTTCTTTTGTTAGAAACATGTTTATTCCAACTAGTATTATTTGGAAAAGTACAGAGATGGGCTTCATGATGCCTTGGTCACAAATGAAGGCCATATGATATCACAACATGATGCAGATGGAGCAAAAGTTTCAAAATTGAAAGATGATGGGAATCCTAAGTCATCACATGGTCCACTGACGTATAAACAGGTCAGAGCCATAAGAAAAAGAGCCATAGCCATCAGTACCATTCTCCCACTGCACATAGCATGTTAGCGTCAGCCCAAACCATCACCTGTCATATCAATGTGATTTGTGTTAATATTATTAGTTATGTAAACTTTAAATTTAATGTGTAATCATTTTGCATTTGTATAAGAGCCATAAGCCGGAGAAAACTAGAATATCTAGTCTTTTGCATTCTAAATATTTAAATAATTGTTTTAAAATATTAAATTAACTGGGTGATTGAATAAATTTGGGTTCAGCACCATTTTATCCATTTCTATAAATAAATTATAACTTAGTAATAATGTAATAATTTTGAAGGGTTAAAAAAAAGCTATCTCTTTGAAAGAAAAAGAAATCAATCCCACCTTATAACTTTACGGTATATAGAGAGAAGCTAAAAGTATATGCTGTAATAATATTAAAATCAAACATAGAATACATGCGTAGTATAAACTACACGAAATCAAATTTTTTATTTAGTAAAGAAACTATAAGCAAAGTCAAATGACAAGTGGTAGATTGAGAGACTGTATTTGAGTGAACCATACTTAATTGTCATTTTTGTAAATCAAAAGTTGTCACAAATTGAGAAATGAATATGCTGCAACACATTTTTTTTTACATTTAACGTAAAACATGAATATTACTACTTTACACCACAAATTACACATGTTAATAAAAGGGAAGAAAACAGCCCACAAGAGAATGAGCAAAGAATGTAATTAGGAAATTCACAGAAAAGAAAATGTAGACGTCCATCCATCGAAAAGATGTTTCACTTCGCTAGTTGTCTTAGTTTCTTAACCAAAAAAACAAACAAACCCATTGTCATCAAGTTGATTCAAACTCATAGTGATCCTTTAGGACAGAGTAGAACTGTCCGCGTAGAGTTTCCAAGGAGCAGCTGGTGGATTCAAACTGCTGACCTCTTGTTTGGCAGCCAAACTCTTAATCACTGCACCATTAGCGTTGCTGAATAGAAGTACCACAAATGGGTGGTTTTAAAGGACAGAAATTTATTTTCTCATAGTTTAGGAGACTAGAAGTTTAAATTCAGATTGCTGGTTCTAGGGGAAAGGGCTCTCTGTCTGTTGTAGGGGAAAATCCTCGTCTTTTTCAGCTTGTCTTCCTCGATTCCTTAGTGATCTACATTTGGCATCAATCCTCTCCATTTACGCTTCCTTCTTTGTGCCTAATCTGTCCTTGTTATATCTCAAAGTTGTTTGGTTTGAGACACACCCTACAATGACATGGTCTCATTAACATAACAAAGAAAATCCTATTCCCAAATGGATATCCACAGGTATAGAGGTTTAGAAGGAACCCTGATGGCACAATGGTTAAGCACTCAGCTGCTAACCCACCTAGCTCCACAGGAGAAAAGATCTGGAGAACTACTCTCGTAAAGATTACAGTTTAGGAAACCCTAGAGGACAGTTCTACTCCATCACATGGGATCACTATGAGTCACAATTGACTCAATGGCACACAACAACTACAGGGATTTTGGGTCTACAACACATTTTTGTGGGACACGATTAAATAAATAACACTAGCCATCAAAGACATGATAACTGCAACAATGAGATCTTTTTAACAATCAGGTTGACAGAAATCTGAAAGATTGATCACATTTAGTGCTACCAAGGATGTAGCAAAAACAATAACTCTCCAGTGGAGTTGAAAATCACTCCAAACTGTGCAATTTTTCTAGCAGCATTTTTAAAAATTAAAGTGTACACGTAATAGTGAACCAGCAATTTTATTGATCTAATAGAAATGATAATGTTGGCATATAGAAATAATGTGCTAAAGGATTTTTATTATGCATTATTTGAAATAGAAAAAAAACTAAAAGCATTGTATCAATAGGGGAATATTGACTAAATTATGGTGAATCAGTGTTCTGTAATACTGTGCAGCTATTTATAAGAATAGAGTAGATTTTTATATATTTATTTGAAGAAAAAATACATTGTTAGGTGATAAAAAAAGTTATATAATATTATTTTCATAGAATATTGTTTTTTAATACTTGTATATACTTATATAAAATAAAGGAAAATTGTATTTTCCAAATTGTTATGCTACCTATATTAAGGAATAAAATTGTAGTAGAAGATGATAATTTTAATATAACTCAGTAATCCTGTATTATTGGCATTGGTAGATGTGTAAGCATTGCTGAAGATAAATGCATAGATACATCATCAATTTAAGAACAAAGTAAAAGAAAAACTGCAAAGCATGTTTTTGTTTCATTTGTTTTTATAAAATTGTGTAGCTAGCTTTTTAGGAAAAATTTCTTAGGGTAAGATTGCTAAGTCAAAGAGGACACAGTTAAAATATTTAAACTCACCAACACAGTATTGTCTTAAATATATATATATTAATAAATATATATGTGTATATATATATATATATATTTCAATCTGATGGTAAAGTTTTATTTCAGAAATACAATAAATATGTTTTCCACATTGGAGAATAGTATACACATTTATTCAAATAATTAATTTTTTTTTAAATATTCATTCTTGAGATTTTTAGTTATTCATTTACAGGATATTTTCACAGAAAGACACTGAAGTAAGCTAAAATGACAGTGACACAGATATTTCATTTATGCTTTCAGAAGGAAATAATAGTTGAATTTTTTAGTGCTGTTTAAATACAGTATTAAACTTGGAAACGCAAAGCCTGAAAGCTGGTGTTGATATTTATTAGCAGATGTGTTGACCTTGATAAATGGAGTTCAGTTCTTCATTGGCAGATATCACCACAGAAATGAAGAGAGAGGGACAATAAAGAGCTCAGCCTGAAAGGAGTTTTGACTTTAAAATGGGTTACTGTTGCCAATAGCTTTCTTTATTACTTTTGTTACTGAGAGAAAAGTCATTGAATATTTCATTCACTTTCTTTCCAGTAGATGTTTTGATAGCCTGAGTGTAGCTTTATTGGAAACTCATTCCCTCAAAATACATTTTAAAGTAAATCTTACGAGATTTGATATCCCCAGGGGTATTTTATTTCATTCTCTGCTTTCTTCATATTTTATGTGAAATATGTAGTCCTGAAGGCATGATGATATTTAAAACACAAACTTTTCGAAAACTTCTTAGAGAATAAATATTCTGATTTTGATTTTCTAAAATTTTATATGAAAGAGGTCATCATGTCTTTGAAATAGTTTGTGTAAGCCAGAGGCAATATGGTGCAATTTTAATGTCCTCATTTTTCTTTTTTTATTCTTGCTCGGTTGTGCATTTTCTTACCTGTATTTATATACTAGGAGAAATAGTGTGTTATTACTTACATAATTTTTATCTCTAAAAAAAGGTTTATGCTTGAAATGCCTCAACTTATTAGATCACCGTAGAGAATCTGAAAGAGTTTGACTGGTGGTGGGTTTACATTCATAATTCTGCAAGGGCATCAAACCAGTTCATTTAGGCTAGACCTCCTGCTGAGAATTTGCATCTCTAACAAGTTCCCAGGTGATGCGAATGCTGCTGGTCAGGGACCAATTCTGAGAACCACTAGTAGAGCAGTGAGTCTCAACATTGATTATACACAAGAATCACCTGGGAATCTTGTTAAACTGTAGATTCTGACTCAGAATATCTGTGGTGGAAATGTAAATTCTTAGCAGGTGATGGAACCAAAACAAACTGGTTTGAAGCCCTGTATTCTGCTGTTACCAAGTGCTTAGCAGTCAGCAAGTGATTTGGTCTTCCTAAGCCTCAGTGTCCTTGGGACTCCGTTTCTTCATCATAAATTGAGGATAACTGAATCAGCTCTTTAGATTTCACGAGGATATTGACTAGAGGATATCTCAGATGGTTGTTCTTGCACATAGTAAATATTCATGTATCAGCAAAGTTACCTTCTGGGATGAAACATTAGACAGAAGCAGTTAAATTCGCTATAGTTTTTATATGTATATTGAACCTATGACAAACCAGAAAATAAAATTAAAATATTTCAAATTCTACCATTCTATCAAACCAGCTATGTAACATTTCTGTTCCCTCCCAATTGTTGTCCATTTGCATTCATGAATTTTACATATTTGTAATCATAGTGTAGGCACAATTGGATTTCATTGAAGCAAACAAATTTGCCCCCAAACAGCTTTGTTCTTCTACGAGGTCTAAACATATGTTTAGACCTGTGCCATATTAAGTTCTCATTGACTGAGCTTCACCTAAGGGTAAACTATTTTATTAAAATATTGAATTATTAAGAAGCTCTGTATATCATTTCACATTCATAGTTATGAAATTCACAAAATTATAACCTGCCTCATGAAGATTTTGTTGATTTTATTGGCAGATGCAAAGTTTGTCTCAGCCATGAAAATCAGAAAATACGATCTTTGCATGTATATGATCACCTTGTGATATAATTAACAATAAAGTTCTCTGGGCACTTCTCAGATAAATAAAATCTAATGCATATATATTGGCTTAAGAATAGGCATGAAATAATGTACATAATAACAACCTAAGAACTTGGGGATGCAATAAAAAAACTCTTACCTACTTAGTCAGCAAAGTACCAAAAGTCCTATTCCATAAAATCAACAAGGTATTGACCCAATCTTTGGCTGTAATGAAAGGGAGGTGGGGGCCAGATGTAAGCCTGAGTTAACTACTAACTAACGATCATTCCTGTGTATATATAACTCTAACCTTATAGAAGGTGAACACAGTATACCTAGATAACACAGCACATCCATTAATTGTTAACAACTTGACTTAATTTGCAGTCACATATTTTCAGTATCAGCAAAACTGCTTGAGATTACATAAGAATGTTAATGAACCCATTGGCTATTCTATGTGATTCAACTGATAATATTTCTCCCAAAACTATTTATGAACATCAGGCATAGTTGAAGTAAAACCTCCTCAGGAGAACCAATTAGAGAGAGTGACAATTCCTCTAGATCTATGGCTGAAGACATGTTTCAGCATTCATTAGTATATTTTAT
>NW_004444174.1:698566-701994 GCF_000243295.1 Trichechus manatus latirostris
ATATTTCCCCATCACTGAAAGAGACTCTAGGACTAATCTTCAGAAACACACAGCAGAGCTGACTTGCCTGGGTACTGTTCTCTCTGCAAACTTCAAGAAAATTCCAAGAGGGCTGAGACTCAGGGACTAGGAAGCCACCACTGCCACAACTGCCTCTCAACACCCCCAAAGTTTGTGACTGGACACTGGATTCTGTTGTAGAAAATCTCAACATAACTGTGCTTGTCTGCAGCAACAGCTAAAGCAATGGAAGAAAGGCCTCTCCTGTACTTCTACCACGTAAATCTCACACTATACATCTAACTGGCAAAAACTAATTCATACTCAGAAACCTAGCCGTAAGGGAGTCTGAGGAAATATTTTCAGCTTTCTAGCTCTGGAAATGATGCTAAGGGTCAATCCACTATGTCTAACATACTGGTGTGCTTTCAATTGTTTCTGATACCTGAATTTGTGTGTCTTTTTCAGATAGGCTAACCATATGTTCTGATTTGCTTGGGGCAGCACTAGTATGTGTCTGTTGTCCCACTATAATTATAAATTCTACCCGCCTTTGCTCTTAAATGAGTACTGGTTTGAAAGATAAATTGCATGTCCATTTTGCCTTTACATATCAATATTTTTATACTACAGGGTAGAGGGAAGATCGAGGGAAATGTCACTAACAGGTGTATGTCTTCTTAGTCAATACTCAAAATAAGTTTGTGAGGGAATAATTAGCATTTTAAATGAAAGGATATGAGGCTTGAAGAAAGGACTAACTAGCCCAGGGTCACATAGTCAATAAATGACAGAACAAGGATAAATTTAAATGTACATCTATGTAACTTCCAAGTACATGGTTTTTGGTTAATTAGGTAGCCCTTAAGTATAATCGATTCCATACTGGTAACTGTTGTTTCTGCAAAATTTATTATAGATTTTATATTCATGTATTGCTCATTTACTCATTAATTTATTCCACAAATATTATTTGAGCACCTACTATGAGCCAAACTTTGTTCTATGCCCAGGGGATAAAGTAGTATATAGCCTTAGCCATATTAAGCTTACAACCTAGAGAGAGAACATACATTTAAAAAAAATAAAAGACTAAGTGTGTCAGATGATTAAAGGTGCTAATGTAATAGTGGGAGCTGGGTGTGGAGGTTATTATTTAAATTTGAACCACAACTGAAGAAGTGAAATTTTATTAAAGACCTAAGATAGGTCACTTTAAGACAGAGGTCCCCAGGCTGTGGGAAATTCCACTGCTTCAAGCAGCTTGCTCCATGTGCCCTGTAGTTTTTCAATAACATCCTGGTTCCCCTTTCCTTAACTGCTGCCCGGAACTAGATGAAATTGGCTGAAACCGGTTTAGATGCCATATTGACATTCTGAGTAGTCTGTCAGCTCATTAAGTACTTCATCCTAGAAACTTCCCTGCCTTTTGGGCGGGGCTGGGCCACCACTTTTGAACATGAAACGTATGAGTTATATGTTACACTTAATGCGCCTGCCCCTGCGTAGCGTGATTAAAAATGCTGCTGATGTAATTTACATGATCTCCTTGCTTGTAAGCCGGACAAAAGTGACCTCCCTAAAATATCCTTGAGCAGTCTTGGAGGCACCAGCCCCACTGTTCCTTTCCTTGCACAACGAAATAAAGCTGCATTTCTGATCTTCCACCTTGGCCTCTTGTTTATTGGCTGTGACGAGTCGGCGAGCGGGAGCTGGATTTTCTGGCAACAACTTTATCATGAAGGAAAATATGTAAGAGATTTAAAAGCAAAAACAATAAGCAAATATAAAGCCATTTTACAAGAGTGATTTTAGAGAGTTTGAGAAGAAGGACTAGGAGGCCAGTATAGGTGACATGGATGAATGAGTGTAGGAGAAGGAGGAAATGAGATCAGAGAGATTGTGTGTGTATGTGTGTGTGTGTGAAGTGGATGTGGGGGATTAGATAAAATAGCCCTGGCCAAGATAGGGCTTTGACTTTAAAGTGAGAAAGGAAGCTAGCTTACAGATTTGACACACTGGTACACTGGTATACTTTGGCCAAGTATAGATGTAATTACTTTATCCTCTTGATAAAAGGGTATATTCAGAGATGTGCTTTAGAGTAAGAAAAGTATGGACGTATTATGCATATTATGTAATTTATTTAATCTTCAAATCCCTCACCAATAAAAATAGGATAAAAAAAGTTATGATAAGGATTCAGTGAAATTATAAATACACTTGCCCGCACACACTAATTGTTCAAAAAAGGCAGTTATTATTATCTTAAATGAGGAAGAGTTTTTAATCAAGTGAGTAGCATATACTGCTAATTGCATTCACTTGGCTGTTTATCTATGAAATAACAAAGTTATTAATCTTATATAAGATTTAATTATATATCCATATACATGCATAACTACTCTTAACTATTTTGACATCATGCATGATAGAGGAATCCAACCAGTTCCACATATAATAACTAAAGATAGTATTATAAAAATGAGAGGATGATTTAATTATAAAAATAAATTAGACTATTGGTGTTTTGGGTAAGAAATTGTGTTATAGAATTCAGGTCAAGAAATGATCATTGAGTATGTGTGATATGTGAGACTCTGTGACAGATGATGACGTTGCAAAAATGAACTACATATTTCAGCATAAAGTGGTAGATGATAAACCTGAAATTTTCATTGGGCATTTTGAGAGGACAAAAAAAAAAAAATCTGGCCTCTGTTCAGGGACTCACATAATAGAGAACAATGCAATGAAAAGGAATCATCTGTAATGAAATCAGTTTTAGAAGAACATGCAATGAGTTCTGGATATTTGAAGATGATTGCCTCAATTATGAGAGACAAATTGTGTTAAAAACAAGCCACTAGAAAACTAAATGGCAAATCCTAAGAAGCCCTGAGGAACTCTTTTCCAGAACAATGAAACTAATATAGCTATTGCTTCTATCATTATTAGTGAACACATACTCATTTCCAAGGAACTCATTACAAAGTGGTCAAGAAAGCAACATGTCATTTCTGCCCTCGTGGAGCAGAAGGGGAGGGGCAATCTCACAAGTATATGCTATTCAAAGCTAGATTATATGCAAGCATCAAAGTTAGTTCTATAGGATGTTCACTTTTTTAGAGAAGACTTAGCAGATTTATTAAAAAATAAAGTCTATTTAAAAACTGAAAATCTCTTTAAGTATAATCAATCCATAAGTATATTTTGAATGTGTAAAGGTACAAAAAATCGAAAGATTTTTAAATAAAATGGACTCTAGTTCTCACTCTTCCATAACTCTGAACTATAGGACCATGGAGCAGTCACTTAAATTCTGTGTGCCTCAGTTTTCTTACCAATAAAATACACAACTTTCAGATAACCTCTTTAGTTCATTTTGCCTCTCATATTCTCTGATTGTATTCTGTGTTAAAAAAAAA
>NW_004444174.1:703241-704429 GCF_000243295.1 Trichechus manatus latirostris
AGGACTTAAACTGCATTCTTAAAAGGGCTTCTCAAAATTTAGGTAGAAATATAAGTGTCTAATCTATATTTCATCTCTCTGGCCTTAAACTTACAGAAGAACAATTTACATTCTAGCAGCAGTGTGGGTATTATCTTTGAGTTTTCTTACTCATATAAAATTAAAATATTTTACAGTTAAGTCTCCCTTATCCATGTACATGTGCGATTGAATCTGACAACACAACACAAGAGCACACACACATACACACACGAGCACACTGTTTATGAAAAATGGCCTTCATATTTCTAATCTATTAGGGATTTCTTCAGAGAGTATAAAAGCACTCTACTGTAAATAATTCCACTAATTATTGTCTTACATGTCTAAAAACTGAACAACCAGCTTAAGGAAACAAACATGGATTAGTTTCAGCTTTCAAATATTGAAGAAATATATGCTTCTTTTTTTCCTCCCATACACTTGCACTCCTCGCCCACACTCGGGGAACTGAATTTAAAAATAAAGATTTTATATATAAATTTCTCTCTCCCCTTCTAAGGTTCCTTCCACATTTGATTTCCTTTACCCACTAATACTTTGAATTTCAATTTTGGAATCTATACAGATCTTCTTAACGTGTGTTTTGGAATATATGTCTTTTTTTTTCCTGTGTACTGTATGTTGCTGAAGTTCAAGGACTATGCATCAAAGTCTTCTTTGAATTCGTCTTTGTGCCTTCTTCTTCTGCGCCTAGTAGAGTGAATTAATTTTTTCCACCAACATTGGTTTCCTAAATATATAACTGTACAGGATATTGTAAGTATAAAATGAATTCTAAAATTAAAAATATGTATTCATTTTTAAATATATTTGAAAATACAATTAGGATATCAAACTCATGAGTTAATGCATATTATTGTTAAAATGAAGCTAGGAAAGAATGATTCAAGTTAAAGCAATATATCAAGTAGGTAACACATTAGATCAATATATGTATATAATGACTAACTTTATGTATCAGCTTGATTATGGTGCCCAGTTGTCTAGTCAAACACTTGACCAGATGTTGCTATGAGGGTACTTTAGATATGATTACCAGTTATACTCAGTGAACTTTAAGTAAAGTATATTACCCTTCATAGCATGGGCAGGCCTCATCCAATCAACTGAAGGCCTGAAGGACAAAAACTGAGGGCAAATGATTCT
>NW_004444174.1:706753-708102 GCF_000243295.1 Trichechus manatus latirostris
TATCTTTTTGGGTTTCCCTTTGAAATTTTCTGTTCAGCTCTTTTAACATCAATTCTTTCTTTTACTTTAGCTACTCTAGTTCAAGAGCAAGTTTCCAAATCTCTTCTGACATCCATTTTTGTCTTTTCTTTCTTTCTTGACCTTTTAATGACCTGTTGTTTTCTTCATGTATAATGTCTTTGATGTCATTCCACAATTCGTCTACTCTTCAGTCATTTGTGTTCAATGACACAAACCGACTCTTGAGATGGTCTCTAAATTCAAGTGGAATATACCAAAGTCATACTTTCGCTCTTGTGGACTTCTTATTTTCTTCAGCTTCAACTTGAACTTGCATATAAGCAATTGATGGTCTGTTCCTCATTTGTCCCCTGGCCTTGTTCTGCTTGATAATATTGAGCTTCTCCATCGTCTCTTTCCACAAGAGTAGTCAGTTTGATTCTGTGTATTCCATCTGGTGAGGTTCACATGTATAGTCACCGTTTATGTTGTTGAAAAAAGGTATTTGCAATAAAGAAGTCGTTAGTCTTTTAAAATTCTATCATGCGATCTCCAGCCTCATTTCTACCACCAAGGCTGTATTTTCCAACTACAAATCCTTCTTTGTTTCCAACTTTCCCATTCCAATTACCAGTAATTATCAATGCATCTTTATTGCATATTTAATCAATTTGAGACTGCAGAAGTTGGTAAAAATCTTCAATTTCTTCATCTTTGGCCTTAGTGGTTTGTGCATAAATTTGGATAAGTCATATGAACTGGTCTTCCTTCTAGGCATATGGATATTATTCTATCACTGACAGCATTCTACTTCAGGATCAATCTTGAAATGTTCTTTTTGATGATGAATGCAACCCCATTCCTCTTCAAGTTGTCATTCCTGGCACAGTAGACGATATGATTTTCTGGTTCAAAATAACCAATACAAGTCCACTTCAGCTCATTTCAGCCTAGGATATTGATCTTTATGCATTCCATTTCATTTTTGACGACTTCCAATTTTCCTAGATTCATACTTTGTGCATTCCTTGTTCCAATTATTAATGAATGTTTGCAGCTATGGCTTCTCATTTTGAGTCCTGCCACATCAGCAAATGAAGGTTCCAAAAGCTTGACTCCATCCTCTTCATTAAGATTGACTCTACTTTGAGGAGACAACTCTTCCTCAGTTGCATTTTGAGTGCCTTCCAATCTGCGGGGCTCATCTGTCAGCACTATATCAGACAATGTTCTGCTGTTGTTCACAAGGTGTTCACTGGCAAATTTTTTCATAAGTAGACCACCGAGTCCTTCTTCCTAGTCTGTCTTAGTCTGGAATCTCCACTGAAACCTGTCCACCAAGGGTGACC
>NW_004444174.1:709200-710561 GCF_000243295.1 Trichechus manatus latirostris
CTACCACAAATGACTTCCCTGACATAGAAAACAACAGAGAGTCCCTGATGGAGCAGGAGAAAAGTGGGGTGCAGAACTCAAATTCTAGTAAAAAGACAAGATTTAATGATTTGACCAAGTCTGGAGGGATCCCAGAAGACATGGCCCCTGGACTCTCTCTGTTAGCCCAGAACTGAAACCATTCCTGAAGCCAACTCTTCAGACAGAGATTAGACTGGATTATAAGACATAAAATGATACTCACAAAGAGAGTGCTTCTTAGCTCAAGCAGATACATGAGACTAAATCAGCAGCTCCTGTCTGAATGTGAGATGAGAAGGCAAAAAGGGACAGGAGCTGGTTGAATGGACATAGGAAATTCAGGGTGGAAAGAGGCGAGTGCTGTCACATTACAGGGAGAGCAACTAGGGCACATAATAACGTGTGTATAAATTTTTGTATGAGAAACTAACTTGAACAGTAAACTTTCAGTTAAAGCAGAATAAAAAAAATAGGGTGCTCTAACTCGCTAATCTTTAACATAAAAACATTTTCTGTGAAATATTCATGAAACTACAACAGGCATGCAAGGTGTTAGAAAGTTTACGTTATTTCAAAGCAATCCATGATTTGAAGGAAACTGCCCGAATACATCAAAGAAACATCCTTTAATATTTATTGTCTCAAGCCTCTGCCTGTCCCATTTCTCCTCCTTTCTCTCTTCTATTATTTTCGTTAGTCTTCCTCTAGTGTTTCTTTATCAGTCTCTGTAGTAGTTTTCTATTTGGGAGAATACTTACCATGATAAAATCAATTGAAACACTGGAAATATAAAGATCTTTTAATATAAATGAAACTTGGATTATCCATAATTGAGTAGTTGTGCTTTATTTATTTATTCTTTTCCTGCAGTCATTCACTTAGTCATCTACTGGGAAACAAGTATTTCAGGAAATACAACCTCCATTAAGAATATAATTATTGCTCTTAGTGTATGCAGTAGCTTAAAATAAATATATTGAATTTATTCAGTATTCTAAAATCTTAATAAACCAAAAATAAAAAATTACTTAAGGGGTGTTAAAGAGAAATGTCAGCACTCATTAATGTGCACATTATGGCTTTTTTTTTTTTTCAATATTAGCATCTTTTTTGTATTGTATCTAGAAAAAAATAGTAGGAAATGCCACTTCATAATGCCATTGGGATACTGAATACTGTTTACCCAAAAGTTATAAACAATATATATTTCCCAGTCTTTTGACTGTTATATTTTGCTGGGGTTCTAATCGTAGAGAAAGCATGAGAGAGATAAGGTACAGGCAAAAATATCTGTTAATATATTTTAGTGAAGTATACTCTGGAAAAGTTTGTGTCACCAT